>NC_056735.1:1888372995-1888672995 GCF_019279795.1 Protopterus annectens
CCAAGGTCTCTTATCACACATTCAGTGTTAAGTAGATTGCTGCCTATGTGGTAGTTCATGGGTACAGAGTTTTTACCAAAGGGGATGACACTGCACTTTTTTGCATTGAGCTTGAGGCCATAGCTCTGATACCAGGCATCTGTCTCAGTGAGGCCCTTATGTAGGATGTCCACATCATTTGGGGACTTGACTTTGGCTCCTAGTTTGCAGTCATCTGCGAACTTCATTAGCCAGAGGCCTTCTGTGTTAGCCTGTACTTCAGAGAAGTAGATACCAAACAGGAGAGGTCCCAGGACTGAACCCTGTGGTACTCCACTTGTCACTGGTTTTAGGTCAGATTTGACATCTGCAACTTTTACAGTATGGGTTCTGTCAGTGAGCCAGTTGTCAACCTATCTTGTGATGTAGGGATTTATACCTAGTTTAGTGAGTTTATCTATAATCCCAGAATGGGGGGGGGTGGTGTTGAAAGCCTTTGCGAGGTCAAGATAGGCTATGTGAACCACCTTACCCTCATCTACAGCTTTGGTGACTGCCTCAAAGAAGTCAATCAGTTTCAGGAGGCATGATCTGCTTTTCACAAACCTGAACTGGGTGGGATCCAGAGTTTGGAGGTTACCAATGTCTTTGTTTATGAGTTTCATTGTGATACGTTCCATGGCCTTGCAGACCAGGCTTGTCAGGCTAATAGGGCGATAGTTCCCGGGATCAGTGGTGGCTCCCCCTTTGTGGAGTGGGATAACTGTTGCTGTGCACCATTCAGTGGGTGCAAAGCCTGATGCAAGGCTATTATTGAACATGTTGCTTAGGTGGGGAGCCAGTTTGTTCTGAAGTTTGTGTAAAACGCAGCCTGGGATGTTGTCCGGTCCCATGGATGCTGTGTTTTTGGCTTTAGAGAGTGCAGCTTTTACCTGCGTAGCTGTGATTACAGGGACTCTGCATTCTTCCTGTATAGATATGGGCCCTTTAGGGGGTGAAGGGGGAGTAAAGTTAGCACTGAACCTATCTACCAGGATGTTGCAATATCAGTTGGTTCTGTAATTTTCATGCCGTTGCGGTGTAACTCAGAGCAGATCTGGGTGTTGCCATCGAGATTCTTGACATAGCTGTAGAATGCTTTGTGGTTGTCCTTAGAATTAGTGGCGATTTTGTTTTCGTAGCTAGCTTTGGAGGATTTTATAAGGGATCTCAGCTTCTTACTGAGGCTGACCAGGGAGCTCCTCCACTCATGAAATTTTACTCATTTTGCAACAGTTTCGTCCTTCTGTTGTAGAGTTTGTTTATGGCAGGAGACCACCAGATTGGCTTCCTTTTTTTGGAGGATAGCATCTTGGTTCTGTTTGGGATAGCACGATCTATGCACTCATGCAAGTGCTTATAGAGTGCATTTGTGTAGGAATCAGCAGTTGTAACTGTATTGTCCATCTGCATGGGTGTCATGAAGTTCACCACTTCTGCCTTAAGAAGCATGAAGTTGGCTTTGGTGAAATTTTTTACCGTGGTTTCCTTAATGGGGATATAGAAATATAGATATAGATATAGAAATATAGATAGATAGATATATTGCTTTTCACGTGCCTCTGTACAGGTATATTACATCAGAATGTTGTATATCATTGTGTTTTTCAGGTGTGATTTCAAGTGTAAAGCAACACAGCCACCACCAAAGATGCCATCTGTTGAGGAGAAAGCAAGCAGCATTGACCTGTTGGGTGAGGAAACTGACTCTGATGGCTGTAGCGGTGGTTCAGACAATGGTATGCACCTTGAGGCACCACATAATGCCAATCAGAGTGAGGATGATGATTATGACACAGAGGATGAGATTCCACTTGCACGCTTGCGTGAAAAGGCCATTGCCTGTGATACGGATGATGCCCCTATGCCCGCCATTCCTGAAAGACCACTATGAGTTGTCAAAGCAGACATGAACAGTAATTATGATGCTGACCATGAGCTGACCATGACAGTGAGGATGTGGGCCACTTGCACACCTAAGGAAGGTAGCCACACACGATGGCCACCAAGTGCATTCAGAGTATGATGCAGATGATGACTTGCCTTTATCTGTGTTCAAGAAAGCACGTGGTATGACTGACACAACTATACAGTCCTCCACAGTGCATGGCACTGCAAGTGCTGACAAGGGTGTTGATGTGCCTTTGACTTTGCATGACATGGAAAGTAGTCCAGAGTATGATAATTGGGATGAAGAAAATCCACTAGATATGAGCCCAAGTAGCTCCTTGTCAGGCAATGATATGGTTGTGCCTCAGCAGGGAACATGTGTTAGTAGTTCACTAACAACTGCATGAAGTACAGTTGCTACAGGCATTGAGAGAGTATCATCTCTCAACCCTTCAGCCCTTTCCATTCCCAACTATTCCACGTGACCCAGTCGGGTACGCCGAGCATGCCCACCAGGTAAGATCACGTGGGAAAAACATCTCCAAAATTTACACATTGAGGAATTTGTGGGGCCAATAGGACCAGTAAATCACTTGGGCTCAGATAGTACAGAGATGGACTTCCTAAATTTGATGTTCTCAGCGGAGCTGTACACCCATATTGCTAATGAAACCAATTGCTATGCTGCACAGAAGCAGGCTGCAGCAGACAAGGTTGATACACGGTGGAGTCCTATTTGCCCAGGAGACATACATACATTTTTAGGTGTCAGAATATACATGTCTATTGTACATGTTCCTGAATACAAACAATACTGGGAAATGCACATGTATATGGTCTCTTCCCAATAGCGGAGTACATGACCAGCGATAGGTTTGAAAAAATTCAGCAGTGCTTCCACTGCAACGATAACAGCCTGAGGCTACCACAGGGCTCTGGTTGTCATGAAAAGCTACATCACATACGGCCAATACTGGATGCAGTACTTCATGCATGCAGGACATGTTACAATGTGCATCATGATGTAGCTGTAGACAAAGCCATGGTTGGCTTCCGTGGGCGCTTGACATTTAGACAGTTTATGCCTGGTAAGCCCGAGAGGTATGGCATTAAAGTGTGGGTGTTGGCAAACTCTACCAATGGGTATGTACCTGAATTCCAGGTATATACTGGAAAAACGGAGCAGAATACAGAGGTCAGACTGGCACACTTAACTAGGGGACTGATTGGCAAGAAGCATCACATTTATTTTGATAACTTCTTTACCTCTGTTCCGCTGGCACAACAGTTGCTGAAAGATGGTCTATACTGTTGTGGAACCATGCACACCAATAGGTCAGGATGGCCTCTTAACATTCAACAGACAGGCCATCGGAAAAGCAACTCGAAGCTACTACAAGCAATTGCAGAGTGGACCACTGCTAGCTACTGAATGGAAGGATAGCAACCCAGTATTCCTCCTGTCAGCAAACAGCAACCCTACTTTGCCAGTCTCCAGCACACACAGGAGAAAGCGTGATGGAAGCAAGGCATCGGTGCCATGTCCACCAGTTGTAAACATATACAACAGTTACATGAATGGAGTGGACCGAGCAGATCAGCTCAATACACAGTATCCCACAGCCAGAAATGCCCACAAATGGTGTCTTTACTTGTTCTGGTTCTTATGGGATGTGGCCATTGTCAATGCTTTTGTTATATTCTGTAAAAGTAACAGCCACCAGCAACTGTCACGCTCTGGATGTGCTATTCCAGCAACACAGTTGCAGTTCCGAAGGAACCTAAGCTTGCATCTACTTGCCAGTTACACAAAGAGGAAAAGATGCACTGATATTACTGTCCCAGAGACTGTGAGCTGATTTGAACATGGCTCTCACTTTCCAGTGAAATGGCGTAAGTCAAGATGCAAAAACTGTGCCAGCAAGAGTAAATTTGCTGAGCCATCATTGGGGTGCCTGACTTGTAAGGTCAACCTGTGTGTCGAATGCTTTGGCAAGTACCATGGCCATAAATTTCTCATGGGTTACTGATGTCAGGAATGGCAAATGTTGCAATGCACAAGACAAATCAAGATGTGTAAGCTCTTGTGTTGGTGGATACATCGCGGGGGGCATACCCAGCCATCATGGATCTTATGATCCACCTGGATCACAGTTGGAAACTTGGAGACTCTTCAGCTCAGTCCCGTAGTGCTGCTGTCGTAGGTGAGCATGGCCTTGGGAGTGCCACTGTGATGCAATGTTTCCCTCCGGGAAAGGACACATGGAAAAAGACACAGCCTGGGTCAGTCTTGGTCTTTTTACATGTTGCCTTGATGTAGCTCTCCAGTCAGTCTCCCTCCCTTCACGTGTAGTCAATGTATGCAGGTCAGGGCAACAGGGTTTACATTAGCTCCTTCCTTCTACTCCTTATGGCCATTGCTGAAAGGAGACATGTAAATGGGAAAGGCAGAGGTAAAGCAGAGTGCCTCACCGTGCTTTTTCTGTGACATGTGCCCTTTCTGTGCCCCTTTGTCAGTTACTGGCCAAGCCCTTCAGCGCCAAGGTCAGGAAGGTCCCTCTTCAGTCTTTTCTGTCAACTGCTGTTGTATTGGTGGATGCATCGCAGGGGGCATACCCAGCCACCATGGATCTTGTGATCCACCTGGATTGCAGTTGGGAACTTGGAGACTCTTCAGCACAGTACCATAGTGCTGCTGTCCTAGGTAAGCATGGCCTTGGGGGTGCCACTGTGATGCAGTGTTTCCCTCTGGGAAAGAACGCATGCAAAAAGACGCAGTCTGGGTCAGTCTTGGTCTTTTTACATGTTGCCTTAATGTAGCTGTCCAGTCAGTCTCCCTCATTTCAGGTGTAGCCAATGTATGTAGGTGAGGGTAGTAAATGTATGAAGGTCAGGGCAGCAATTAGTGAGTTACTTCAGTCCCTCATCCCTTAGGTCCATTGCTGAATGGTCAAATGTAAAGAGAAAAGGCAGAGGTAAGGCAAACTGCTGACACTGAAGGAAGTTGTGAGATGATAGTGGTATCAACAGTCTGAGTGGGCAGCCAGCACAGCTATGGGACACTTCAGATAACCAACATCTGGAGCCTCATGCCTGTCCTTGACATATTAGTGGAGCGGCGGTCCTTACCCTGCTTTTTCTCTTTACGTGCACTTTCTGTGCCCCCTTGTGAGTGTCCACCCATGCAGTATTTCAGGTAAGGTAAGACTGTCTTCTGCTGTTCTGGGAATCACTGGAAAGGGAGCTGTCAAAACCCTAAGCTGTCCCATCGCAGAATCTGGTGTTGGTGGATGCATTGTGGGGGGGGGGGGGCATGCCCAGCCATGGATCTTGTGATCCACTTGGATCGCAGTTGGGAAATTGGAGACTCTTCAGCTCAGTCCCATAGTGCTGCTGTCCTAGGTAAGCATGGCCCACTGTGATGCAGTGTTTCCCTCCAGGTAAGGACACATGCAAAAAGACACAGCCTGGGTCAGTCTTGGTCTTTTTACATGTTGCCTTGATGTAGCTCTCCAATCAGTCTCCCTCCCTTCAGGTGTAGTCAGTGTTTGTAGGTGAGGGTAGTAAATGTGTGAAGGTCAGGCCAGCAATTAGTGAGTTACTTCAGTCCCTCATCCCTTAGGTCCATTGCTGAATGGGCACATGTAAAGAGAAAAGGCAGAGGTAAGGCAGACTGCTGACACTGAAGGAGGTTGTGAGATGATAGTGGTATCAGCAGTCTGAGTGGGCAGCCAGCACAGCTATGGGACACTTCAGATAACCAATATCTGGAGCCCCATGCCTATCCTTGGCATATTAGTGGAGCAGCGCTTTTTCTCTTTCTGTGCCCCCCTTGTCAGTGTCCACCCATGCAGTATTTCAGGTAAGGTAAGACTGTCTTCTGCTGTTCTGGCCACGTTGTCATTTTGTGTGGTCTTATATAATTCCTCCACAGATATGGAAAACAGCAAACAGTCAACTGGCAGCTCACAAGGCCAGACATTTACAGAATGGGTTCATACATGGCTTGATGCACAGGGTCGGTGGATCTACAATCTGCTATGACAGCATCACCGCGGAAGATGTTCACCTGTTCAGAAGGGATGGCATTCACCTAACTGAGGAGGGCATTGCGTTGTTCTTGACCAACCTCCACAATGGCGTGAGGAGAGCTATGCAGGATTGGTAACATGCAGCTTGTGAGAAGAATGGAAAACACCCATGACCAAGTAGGACCAGTATAGTAAGTAAAACTCTATTATGAACTGTGTTCTGTAAAATGTATTTCTCTGAGTTTGGCAAATAACTGTGGTAAGGAGCTGGTGAGAATGCTGAGAAAGAACAACTGTTTCAGGAGAGTGCTACCACGTACAAACTAATATGTCAGTGACCATCCTGCAATACTTGTTTTTTTAGTCTGCTTTTATCAGGCATGTGTAGAGTTTAGATGACAGGAAGGGCTTACTAATACAGAACTTGATCCCTCAGGTCCATTGCTGAATAGACACATGTAAAGAGAAAAGGCATAGGTAAGGCAGACTGCTGACACTGAAGGAGGTTGTGAGACTGCAGTGTTATTGGCTGTTTGAGTGGGTAGCCAGCACAGCTATCGGACAATGAGATGGTCTTGCCAGCCACTGAAGTCCCATGCCTGTCCTGGATTCATCAGTGCAGTGGCGGTCCTTACCCTGCTTTTTCTCTTTACATGTACCCATTCAGCAGTATGTTGGCTACACCAAGAATGTGTATATTTACAATCATATGTGTCTACATGGTAAAAGAACTGCTTATGAATGCTGTACACATGTACAGATACCAGTTTTGTTAGGACTCAGGTTATGGAAATTGTTATTTTTTTCATATTTTGCCAAATAACTTTGCAAGGGAATATGTCAGTATGCCAAGTAATACCTCATTTTGAAGACAGTATTGATAGTTCCAGTATGGTAAAAGATTTATGCCTGTATGTTGTACACGTGTGGATATCAAAGTTTGTTTCGGACTTAGGTTATGGAAATTATGATTTTTTTCATATTTTGATAATTAACTTTGCAAGGAAGCATCTGAATGTGCCGAGTAATACCTCATTTTGAAGACAGTATTGATAGTTCCAGTATGGTAAAATAATTGCGCCTGTATGTTGTACACATGTGCAGATATCAAAGTTTGTTTTGGACTGGCTTGTATTTATCAGGCTGTGGATTGTATTTCATAACCGAAACTAAGCGGAAATTCCTTAAGATTCCAAGAGCAGGATAAGTTATTTCTTACACTTATTTCACTGAACTGCACATGTTCTTCATGTTTCACTGTTGCAGTCATTACATTTGGGTAATCTGCTGGCAGGTTGCCCTCAGTCGGCCTGAATAACAAAGTATTAGGCCCTGCATCAGTTGCTGTCTCCTCTCCCATGACGTCAGGTCATCAGGGGTCTGCAGCCAATGCCATTTTATTCAGTCTTTCTTGCCGTGTGGTGCCTGAAGCAGAAGCAGTTCGCAAGTGCCAGTCGTCCGACTCTTGAAATTTTTGCATTCGAATTTCAGAACTGAAGTCTTCAATCTAAAGCTAAATACCCCGTTTGGGAAACTTTTTCTTGCTCCTTACCGATGTCAGTAAAAGTTAATTGCATTACTTGTGGGAAGCAAGTACCTCATAAGGATTTTCATTTATACTGTATTCCTTGCCTAGGCCCAGATCATAACGTGCCTTGCTGTCGGTTTTGTGCTAGATTTA
The DNA here is from genome assembly GCF_019279795.1 of Protopterus annectens. Lineage (NCBI taxonomy): Eukaryota > Metazoa > Chordata > Ceratodontiformes > Protopteridae > Protopterus > Protopterus annectens. The sequence continues at coordinate 1,888,380,616 of NC_056735.1, forward strand.
ACCAACGCACTATTAAGCATCGGTATAGTTTTGCTTCTAAATATTTTGGATCAAGATTTAATTATCCTGAAATGTCGTCGGTTAGCAAGCCGACTACCGGAGTTTACAAAAGACGCAAAGAAAAAGACAGAGACAGACCGCTGAGGTCCAAAACCGATGACGAAGCTTCTCCTAAGCCAGTCACCGGTTCGCCGGTACTCAGGGAGGCGCTTTCGCAGCCCCTGATGCCCGCTACATTTGAGTCGCAGGCCTCTACCAAGACCCATTCGGAGTCCAGTATGCTGTGAGATTCTCAGAGTATTGTACCCACGGATGTCTCTCCCTTGGGTGGGTCCGCAGCCACTGAGCAGGCACCGGCTTTTGAGGGTGTTTTCAGGCCTCAACATTTTTATATAAAACCGATGCCAGCTTCAAAAACAAGGTCAAAAGCTCTTCTATGTCTAAAAAAACGATGCATGAGCCACGTGCTAGAGGATGAAAATGGCTGAAGACTTAATTACCCCCCCCCCCCCCCCCGCTAAGAGGCCTAGGCAAGGCACTGATTATGAATCTTCAGATCAGGTTTCCATTTCTTCTGATTCCTCTTCTGATCAGGAATTTTCCATTCCACCCTATGAGGATTCTGACGCAGAGGAATCCATCCCATCTGCATCTCCTCCTGAGGATTACTCTTTTGGATAAACTTTGCATACTTTAAGGGAACATTTTCACTGGGAGAGTCAGGACTTCTCTGAATCAAAAAAGAGGCTTAGGGATTTCCTTCTTCTTCCTCAGCATAGCCCTTTGGCTATACCTCCTATATTAGACATTGTTGATGATGTGTTTTCGGAATCAAGCATGGCTCCTGATTCCCTACCTCCGGCTCCTAGTAAGCCAGACAGATATTACAGGGTTCCTAACTCCCACAAATTTCCATTCAAAAATCCTGCTGCTGACCCTGAGACTATTTCACAGGGTCCCAAGGGTGTTAAGGCCTCTACAACCAAAAATCCTATCCCCTCTGATAGAGATTCCAGGGCACTGGATAGATGGGGAAAGGTTTATACGTCTGATACCTTGGCAATCAGAGGCTTAAGCTGCCAGTTTCATATGCTTAAGTATTAACAGCATGTTATGGGCCTACTGAAACAGAAAATGATGTCGATTTCTGAGGGTGTGGAAAATAAAGAGTTACAAGAATTATTGCATTCAGCAGATCAGGTTGGAAAGCATACTTTGCAATGTGGTTTTGATTCCTTGGAGGCCTCTTGCAGGGCTGCAGTTACTGGATCTGTGATTAGAAGGCATGCCTGGCTCAAGGAGCAAAATCTGCCTGATCATGTTAAAGCTAAATTGCTGGATGCTCCCTTGCAGCATGACACTCTGTTTGGTATTAAGGCAGAAGAGGTTTTAAAGAAAATGGAAGATAAAGCTAAATCTATGCAAACTGTAAAAGATTTCTTGCAAGTGCAGCCACCCAGGTTCAGTAGGCACTGATCTACTAAAAACTGGTCCTTTCCTGTATCCAACAGAGCCAGTCAAGGCAAATCCAGGCGCTCAAAAGGCTCCAGATACCAATCACAGGGTTCTTACAGGTCAAAGCAATGGGGGTGCCTCCACCTCCAAATCTGGATGAAACAAAGGACAACCCTACAGTAAGCAGTCTCAATGACTTTCCTCTACCATCACCAAGCAGTTATCTTTTGGCAGCCCCCATTGGGGGGGGGGACTAGCACTTCATGCTCAAAATTGGCAGGTAATTACCCAGGACAAGTGGGAATTGAGCATAGTATCCCATAGGTACAGATTTCATTTCCATACTTTGCCAGTTCCAAACGGATGGCCAGATCTGCCACAAAATCAGTGGACAGAGGCTCAGAAACAAGTTGTGTCCCTCATGGATATGAGGGCTATTCAATCAGTACCAGAAAAGGAAAAAGAACAAGGTTTTTATTCAATACTTTTCCTGGTACCCAGAAAAGACAATTATTGGCATCCAATACTGGATTTATTGACTTTGAACACTTTCCTGGACATTCCAAAATTCAAAATGCTGACTTTACAACTGCTACTGCCTATGCTGGGCAGAAACGCTTGGTTAGTGACTCTAGACTTAAAAGAGGCATAACTGCATATCCCAATAAGGGAATCATGCAGAAGATACCTCCGCTTCAAGGCAGGTTTTTTTTTGCATTACCAATTCTTTGCACTGCCCTTTGGCTTATCTACTGTGCCCAGGGTCTTTACAAAGTGCCTGGCACCAGTAATTGCATTCTGCAGACAAATAGGCATACACATTTATCCTTATCTGGACAACTGTCTCATTCAAGCAGAGGACAAGGACACTCTTCTTCAACATCTGGTGTTTGTAAAAAGGCTTCTAACATGCCTAGGGTACACAATAAATGAAAATAAATCCCAAATGGTACCCTCTCAAATAATTACATTCCTGGGTGCAAGCTTGAATACAACTGCCCAGATGGCTTACCTTACGCCAGACAAACAAAGGCAACTGACAATATACTTCAAACAAATGGCAACAAAAACCCAGTTATCTGCAAGACAAATTTTGCAGGCTTTGGGGTTCATGGCATCCTGCATTCTACTAATTCCTTATGCAAGACTGCATATGAGGCAACTTCAATGGTACCTAAAAAGTTTATGGAGCCAACATTGTCACAGTCTGGAAACAATGATTCCTCTCATTTCCTGCCTACAACAGGAGTTTCTTTGTTGAGCGGAGATATGTCACCAAAACAAGGGACTGTCATTCACTCTACCCCCTGCCACCCAAACCCTAACTACAGACCCATCAGACTATGCTTGGGGGGCCCACCTGGTGGGGAGATGCATTCAGAGCAAATGGAGCACAAAACAAATGCATCTGCGTATCAACCAGAAAGAGATGCTAGCTGTTCAGAATGCTCTGACAGCCTTCAAGGACTTACTTCATCCAGGACAACTACTGATAAAGACGGACAACACCACGGTTATGTGGTATATAAGCAAGCAGGGGGGTACACATTCCTACCCCCTTTGCGGACTAGCCATGGTATTGTGGAACACAGCTTTGACTTACCAAATACATCTTCAAGCTCAATTCCTGCCAGGAAAACAAAATACTCTGGCAGACGACCTAAGCAGAAATCTTATGGATCCACACGAATGGAAACTGGATCCACAAATCTTCAGCATGTTAACACAGAAATGGGGGAGCCCAGACATAGATCTATTTGCCTCTCCCCAAAATTATCAGCTGGACAAATTCTGCACAAGAATTCATCACAAAAAAAGCATGGAAAGTGGATGCCCTGTCCTTCAGCTGGAAAAACCTATCAGTCTATGCCTTTCCCCCTCTGCCTCTTCTCTCCAAGGTCTTACTAAAAGTCAGACAGGAAAAACCAAAAATGATCCAAGTTGCTCCGGACTGGCCACAACAACATTGGTACCCACTTCTAAGGAATATATCTCAACTTCCCCCTTGGTACTTGCCTCAAATACCTCATCTACTGTCTCAGCAGAACAATCAAATTCTGCACACTCAGCTCCAAACTCTGAACCTTGCAGCATGGCTGATCATTTAATTATTCAAACATCACCTCTCAGTAAATCTGTGATGGATGTCATTGTGGAAGCCAGAAGGCCTAGTACTAGAAAATCTTATGCTGATAAATGGAAGAGATTCTGTGCTTGGAACCAAACACAAGGAGCAGACACAGCAAAGCCCAATATTCCTCAGATTTTACAATATTTGACTGAGATGCTTGACAAGGGCCTGTCTTTTTCTTCAATAAAAATCCATGCCTCTGCCATCTCGGCTCATTACAACACAGAGCCCCTCTTTTCTCATCCTCTGCTTAAACAATATCTTAGAGGGGCCAAAAATTTAAGGCCTCCCAGAAGATCACCAACTCCTGCATGGGACCTCAATTTTGTGCTGGAAAAACTCACCCTGCCTCCTTTTGAACCAGCAGCTACTGTGGATATAAAATTTATATCTTGGAAAACAGCTTTTCTTTTGGCAGTCACTTCAGCAAGAAGGGTTTCAGAACTACAGGCTCTCATGGCTGTGGAGCCTTTTATTACATTTTACCCGGACAGGGTGTCCCTCAGGACCAATCCTTCTTTTATGCCTAAGGTAGTATCCAGTGTGGCTCTTAACCAGACAATTCACCTGCCAACTTTTTACCCAAATCCGCAGAACAAGGGGGAGTGGATTCTGCATTCATTGGACGTACACAGACAACTAAGATTTTACTTGAACAGGACCAAATCTCTAAGAAAATCTGCGAAACTACTGGTAGCATTTGCTACAAGGTCAGAGGGGAAGGCTATATCAAAGCAGACTATTTCTAAGTGGATAAGCCACTGCTAACTGCACCATGGTAAACCTGTGCCCAAGGGGATAAGATCTCATTCCACCAGGGCTGCCTCTACCTCAGCAGCTTTTCTCAGAGGTGTTCCAACCAAAGACATTCTAGAGGCTGCTACTTGGAGCTCTGTTCATACCTTCACGAAGCATTATCATTTGCCTCTCTTCTCCAAATCCAGGGCAGGCTTTGCCACTGCAGTTCTGCAGGGCCTTATAGCCACTCCTAATGCTGTTTAACTCCATCCTCCCATTCATAGCTTTGGGATTTACCCAAATGTAATGACTGCAACAGTGAAACACAAAGAACATAGTACAGTTGTGTACACTTACCATAAATGTAGATGTTCGAGTGTATTCACTGTTGCAGTCCGGGTTACCCACCCGCCATCTCTCTTTTTTGATACCTTTTCTTTCCTTCACTATATACTAAAGCCTTTGTGGTGTATTTCCTGTTAGATGAAGGTAAAGTTTATGTTGCAAAAGTGCATTTACATATATTTCTGTTTATTTATATTTATATATATATTTTTTTCTCCCCATTTGGGGGGCACCTGACATCTGGGGCAAGAAAAACTGAATAAAATGGTGTTGGCTGCATGTTTTATACCCCTGACGACCTGACATCATGGAAGAGGAGACAGTAATCGACACAGGACCCAATACTTTGTTATTCAGGCCGACTGAGGGCAACCTGCCAGCAGATTACCCAAATGTAATGAGTGCAACAGTGAATACACTCGAACATCTACATTTATGGTAAGTGTACACAACTGCACTTTCTGAAACACTTATAATTGTGCTATACAGTTGATCTACTACATCTTGCACTGTTATAAAGCTTTTTATTGTTTCACTGTATTTATGTACTGTTTTATACTGTTTTAACTGTATTTTACATTGCTAGATACTGTTTCATTACTCTAATTGCATGTTTACTGAACTACTTAACTGCAAACTGATTTTTCATACTGAGAGTTGCATTTTCTGTTTGTGAGTGCTCTATCTGAGCTTTTCTGTGCATTTTTGATTTTTTGAGGTTTCTGTGTTCTGCAGCTAGGAACTGCAATTGTGTGCATTACTATAATTGTCTGTTTACAGTTAAAAGCATTTTCTAGAGTCTGCTTGCTCCTTGATCTGTTTAAAACTTTCATTTAGTGGCTACAGCTAGGAACTATAATAGTGCGCATTACTATAATTGCATTTTTTATTTAATTACTAAATTGTAAACTGCTTTTTCATATTGAGACTTGTATTTTCTCTTTGTGAGTGTTCTTTCTATGCTTTTAAACTGAGGTTTCTGTGTTCTGCTCAGGTGGCATAATCTTGATAGAGGCCTGTTGTCTAGGCCTGGTAGTTTTGTTTGAGTTTCCTGTGTTTCTGGCAGCCATTTTCTGCTGATAGTCTGTCTTCGTTATTATTGAGAGTAACAAGGCCTCCTGACCTTCTGTAGTACGAGTGATTGGGTAATAGCAGGGTCTGAGTAATAATTTGATCTTCTAACTCTTCCATCCTTACTAGTATATAAACCCTGTGTCTTGAAAAGGTTCTGTTTGTATTTATCAGGCTATGGCTCGTATTTGATTAATGAAACTAAGTGGAAATTCCTTAAGATTCCAAGAGCAAGATAAGTTATTTCTTACACTTATTTCACTGAACTGCACTTCTGAAAAGCTTATAATTGCGCTATACAGTTGATCTACTACATTTTGCACTGTTATAAAGTTTTTTTTTTTATTGTTTCACTGCATTTATGTACTGTTTTATACTGTTTTAACTGTATTTTTCATTGCTAGATACTGTTTCATTACTCTACTTGCATGTTTACTGAACTAATAGCTGTAAACTGCTTTTTCATACCGAGAGTTGTATTTTCTATTTGTGAGTGCTCTATCCGAGCTTTTCTATGCATTTTTGATTTTTTTGAGGTTTCTGTGTTCTACAGCTAGGAACTGTAATAGTGTGCATTACTATAATTGTCTGTTTACAGTTAAAAGCATTCTCTAGAGTCTGCTTGCTCCTTGATCTGTTTAAAACTTTCATTTAGTGGCTACAGCTAGGAACTGTAATTTTTCCCGCCCATCCTCCCTAGTGTTGTGATGTTCTTGTACTTGGTGGCTTTGCAGTTGCCCGCCCATACTGTATATTTGATCTGGGACACTCCTTCCAGTCTAGTGTCATTAGTTCTTTCAATCTAATAGAGAACATTTGTGAAGGCGAACCCACTCAGATTCTTAACGTTGAATTAACTTCTGTTCCAGCTTTCTACATCTCCACTTTACTGAAAAAAAATCTAAGCTTGCTTCCCCCCTTCCTGTGGCAGGTCTTGTGCAGATATGGATTTGCTGTGTCCAGGGCTGTTTATGACATCCTGAGGCCCCCCCCCCCCACTTAACTAGGGTTAAACTATTCCTGGCGCCATAAAGTCTGCTCTTCAAATTTTCCCTTGCAACTAACCAGCTTTTTAGTTTTAGCATTCAAATCTGTTTCTTTGAGCTCAGCACTTGTTCAGCACTCGTTGTAAGCACTAAATAAGCTACAAATTACTACAGCACTCAACTTTCCTGACTCTTCTAGAGGAAAACAGTTTTTAGTACTTAATAAATAAGCACCTATCCAGGCATGTCTAAAGGTCAGCTCCCGGTGTTTTCTCCTGTCTACCTGATGAATCTGGGCATCTTGGGGCAATGCAGCAATTGCCTCATGTACACAGACAACCCTCTCCTCCTGCCACCCAACACTATGACCTGTGAGGAGATGCACTTATATAGCCAAACTGGAAGCAAAGCTCTCTTCACTGAAGACTGGACTAGACAGTCAAGAGGAGAAGGTAAACACTTGCACCACACCACACTCATCACATAGTCGCTCAAAACCTACACCACCAAAACACACACACAAAAGCACAAAACACACACCTACATTCACGGAGGCTCTCAGTAAAAATCTGCCCAAACAACCGAGACCTCCAAAGCAGAAATACAAGCAATCTCCACCCCCCCAACACAACCCAAATGACACATAGCCCACAAACTCAGTGTCCCACTCAACTACAGCCCATAAGGCATAACATACCCAACACTCTAGTCATAGGTGACTCTATAGTCAGGCACACTGACGTTTCACTCACCAGGCTAAACTAGGAGAAAGTTACTGTCAGCTGCCTGTCGGGTGCCAGGATCCACCACATAACGCACACTCTCAGGTCACTCCACAACAAGTCCATGTTGGTGTGAATGACCTGAGACGCACCTTCCTGTACTACATGAAAAGAGACATGGAGGAGCTCTCCAATCTTGTAGCCCAGGCAGGTAAGACCCTAGCCCTGAGTAGCATCCTGCCACCACCCAGAAAGATACCACAGTACAAGGATAAAATGTTTGACTTTAACAATTGGCTAAGCTTCTGGTGTCATTCTAAGGGAATCCAGTATCTGTCTGCCTGGCATGACATGATCGACAGACCACGCTGCTTTGCCAGAGATGGCCTGCACCTGTCACCCTTGGGATTCTGGACACTGGCAAAGGCTCTTGCCACCCCTATAGTGCCTTTTTTAGGCAAGGTTCAAATGACAAAGTTACCACCGTAACAGGTACAAGCAAGCAAAATCTGAGGGTAATGCTTCTCAGTGCTAGAAGTCTAAACCTCAAAATGCATTCACTCGAGGCACTCCATAAATTGGAGACCATTGACATCTGTGCAGTGACAGAGACCTGGTTCAAAGCTCCAGAGAGCACCCCTGCATTACCAGGCTGTAATTCATACCACACCTTTCGGCACCCAAACCTGGACCGAAACACTAAAGGTGGAGGCGTGTCCATATTCATTAAAGACATCCACACCTCCAAGCTAGTTGTTCAGCATAATGCATCCGAGATTATCCAAGTTCAGCTAACTCTGGGCAAAACAGCAATCCAGATTGTAGCTTGCTACAGACCCCCCACCATGCCCCACGAATCCCACTCCTCTTTTCTTGATGCACTGGAAAATATTAAGGTACAACCCAACACCCTAATAATGGATGATTTCAACTACCCCACTATTAACTGGGAAAACTACTCATGTACCAACTCTTTTGCTCAACGTTTTCTGGAAATCATCAAGTCCAATGCCTTGGATCAACTTATCCACACCCCCACCAGGGGCAGCAATATCCTAGACCTGGTCATCACCAACATGGGTGACCGATGTTCCACAACAGAGGTCAGCTCCTCGTTGGTCAGATCCGACCACAAGCTAATCACCCTAGACATCCACATCCCGCTCCCACCCCCATTAGGAAAACAACCGTAAAAACTTTCCCCAAAGCCAACTTCACGCTTCTTAAGACAGAAGTGGCAAACTTCACGATACCCATGCAGATGGACAATAGAGGTACGACTACTGAATCCTACACAAATGCACTTTATAAGCACTTACACGAGTGCATGGATCATGCTATCCCTAACAGAACCAAGATGCTATCCTCCAAAAAAAGGAAGCCAATCTGGTGGTCTTCTGCCATAAACAAACTCTACAACAGAAGAAAGAAACTGTTGCAAAAAAGAGTAAAATCCCACGATTGGAGGAACCCCCTGGTCAGCCTCATTAAGAAGCTGAGATCCCTCATAAAATCCTGCAAAGCTAGTTATGAAAACAAAATCGCCACTGATTCTAAAGACAAAAACAAAGCATTCTATAGCTATGTCAAGAATCTCAATGGCAATACTCAGATCTGCTCTGAGTTATAGCACAAAGACACTAAATCTACAGAACCAACTGATATTGCCAACATCCTGGCAGATAGGTTCAGTGCTAACTTTACCCCCCTCTCACCCCCTAAAGGGCCCATCTTTATACCGGAGGAATGCAAAGTTCCTGTAATCATGGCTGCACAGGTAAAAACCTCACTCTCCAAAGCCAAGAACACAGCATCCATGGGACCTGACAACATCCCAGGGTGCCTTCTACACAAACTACAGAATTAACTGGCACCCCACCTAAGTACCATGTTCAGTAATAACCTCACCTCAGGCTTTGTGCCCGTTGAATGGTGCACCATGACGGTTATCCCACTCCACAAAGGGGGGGCCACAACAGACCCCGGGAACTACCACCACATTAGCCTGACAAGCCTGGTCTGCAAGGCCATGGAACTTATCATCATGGAACTCATAAACAAAGACATTAGAAATCTCCAAACTCTGGACCCCACACAGTTCGGGTTTGTAAAAGGCAGATCATGTCTCCTAAACCTGATAGACTTCTTTGAAGCAGTCGCCAAAGCCATAGATGAGGGTAATGTGGTTCACACAGCCTATCTAGATCTCGCCAAGGCATTCGACACCATCCCCCACTCTGGAATTATAGATAAACTCATTAAACTAGGTATAAATCTCTATGTCAAAAGATGGGTTGCCAACTGGCTTACTGACAGAACCCACACTGTGAAAGTAGTAGACTCCAAATCAGACTTCAGACCAGTGACAAGTGGAGTACCACAGGGTTCAGTTCTGGGTCCTCTCCTGTTTGGTATCTACTTCTCTAAAGTACAGGCTAACCCAGAAGGTCTTTGGCTAACTAAATTCGCAGATGACTGAAAACTAGGAGCCATAATCAAAACTCCTAACGATGTGGACATCCTACAAAAGGGCCTCACTGAGACAGATGCCTGGTGTCAAAGCCATGGTCTCAAACTCAATGCCAAAAAGTGCATTGTCATTCCCTTTGGTAAAAACTCTGTACCCATGAACTACCACATAGGCGGTAGTCTACTTAATACCTCCAGTGTGATAAGAGACCTTGGGACACAGGTAGACAGTAGTCCCTCCTTTGATAATCACATCGCCACAGTGGTCAGGAAATACTTCTACGTGGCACACCTCATCACAAAAGGTTTCTCATCCAGAAAAAAAGAGGTCATTGTTCCCCCTCTACTCATCACTCATTAGACCCATTATAGAGTACAACACCCCTTTTGGTATGTATCTCACAAGACATCTACAACAACTGGAAAGGCCGCAAAAATACCTCACAAAGAGGATTACTGGCCTCAAACAGATGCCTTACGCAGACCGACTCAAAAAAACTCCAGCTTTATTCCGTCGCATATCGCCTACTCAGAGGCGATCTCTGCCTAACATTCAAAGCTATGTCAAACCCAGAGCTGTTGGACATGCTCCACTTAAAGAAATCCCAATCCCTCCCAGCTACACTCTGTAGGGACCTAAACCTTGCCACCACAATAAACAGAACATGCTGGAGGGATAGATTCCTGTCCCAGAGACTTCCCATAGTCAGGCACAGACTACCTATCTATGCCAAACAGAGCTCCTCATTAGCATTCTTCAAGAAAAGTCTTGATGATTAGATGGGTAATAGGAAATTCACCCCGGGGATCACTTCTGTGGTTCTGCTTGACAGGGGCATAGGAAAATAATTTTCTTGGGTGGCGAAAGCCAGGGTACCTTTTTAGCTAGGCTTGTATAGGCCCTAGGGCCAATAGCCTAGTCCCTACCTATGAACCTATGAACTTAGGTTATGGAAATTATAATTTTTTTTCATATTTTGGTAAATAACTTTGCAAAGAATCATGTCAGTGTGCCAAGTAATACCTCATTTTGAAGACAGTGTTACTGCTTACAACATGGTAGAAGAACTGTGTCTGTGCACTGTACATATGTAGAGATATCACAGCTTGTTTAGTCTTGTACGATTATGAAAATTATACATTTCCAATACTTCTCATTATTACACCCATATCTTTGCAAGGGAGCATGATGATCACACAAATGGTGCAGCATTTTGAAGCTGACATTCAGACGCACAACTTTTACACTGATGTGTAGGCTCTGTCTGTTACAGGTGATGAGATATTATGCTTGTTTATTTATCAATTATGAGAAATATTATATTAATCATGTTTGTGTGAATATCTCCATAAAGGAGCATCACACAGTAATGGTTAAGGTATCATTTTAAAGCTGACATTCATACTAACAAATTAAATATACATTGTATGCGTCTACTTGGTACATTGACCAAGATATTGTGCTTTGCTTTTCCAAAAAGGTAAAAAATATGCACAATATCAACATTCCTTGCCAAATATTTAATAATGACTTTGATGTGCAGTATCAACATTTACACTGTTGGAAAGGTCAGTGTCTGCTGAACAACTTTATCTGTATGGTATTAGAAATGGGTTTTCTGAAAATGAGCTCAGGCTGCACTGTTGTTTCTATGGTGGAAGTAAGCAGGCAGCATTTTTTGAGCTACTCCTGAGTGAATGAGTTAAGTTCCTATCTTGGAAGACTCTTTTTCTGGTGGCCATTACTTCTGCCAGGAGAGTTTCTGAATTGCAGGCCTTATGTGTGAAACATCCTTATATGATTTTTCATAAGGCTAGGGTGTCATTAAGAACCATTCCTTCATTTCTGTCTAAAGTGGTTTCAGAATCTAATATTAACCAGACTATAGATTTGCCAGTTTTCTTTCCAATTTTTCAAATAAAGGTGAATATTGCTTACATTTGTTAGATGTTCATAGACAATTACATTTCTATCTGGACAGAACCAAATTATCTTGAAAATCAGATCAATTGTTTGTGTACTTTTCTGGTTCAACTTTGGGTAAATCAGTCTTGAAAGTTACCTTATCAAAATGGCTTAGGGATTGTGTTACTTTCATTTACAATCATAATAACCCAGCACCTAAAGTAGCTGAGAACTCTGTCCCATTTGTCAAGAATGAATTTAGATTGACAGCATCAGATAAAGAAATTATGTCCTTACCATAACGTTCCATCTGTGTTGTTGATTTTCATTCATTCTTGGCATCCCACCCTCCAGCCCCCTCCTAAGGACTTCTGGAGGTCTGGACCCTTGGTTTGTGAGTTTGTTAGGTTTTAGCTTAGACAGGTCTTCTGTTATCCTTCTGTACTTAGCTGCATACTGGATCTGAGGTAATGGAGAGAGGGGCATTGTGGGTAGAGTTTTAGCTCGAGAGTTTTTTTGGCTGGCGCGAGCTGTATAATGCTTGAGCCGGTTCCGAGGGGTCGGAACCGAGTCCCATTCATCAAGAATGAATGAAGATTGACAATACAGTTGGAACGTTATGGTAAGGACATAACTTCTTTTTTATTAAAATGTTTTGTAACAATTTGTTGCTTTTCTCCCTGGTCCTCCGCTGAAATTGGGCTTCTACCCAGCTGGACTTTTGGGTGTATATCAGAACATTGAAGTATTAAAACTTTGAATGTTCTGATATCGAACACTATTCAGCGAACGCTAAAAATAGCAAAGCTGCAGAACAGCGAATTCTTTCCTTGGGAAAGAATTTCTGTGGCTTCGCTATTCTTAGCGGTGTGGTGGAAAGGTACGGGTTGGGTTCAGGTAAGTGTGCGATTGTACGTTAGGGTTAGGGGCGGGTTAAGTGAGTTAGGGTTAGGGCGTGGGTTAGGCGTGTGTGCTCTAGTGATAGACTTTAGGGTTAGGGGCACTTTAAGTGAGTTAGGGTTAGGGCGCGGGTTAGGTGAGTGTGCAATAGTGACAGAACTTAGGGTTAGGGTTTGGGATAAGGAAAGTGGGTAGATAGTAGTGTATGTTTAGTTTAGTGTAGCGTTAGATGTAGGAATTTAAGTGTATGTGTGTGGTTGCTGTTTGTCTGATGTGCTTGTGTTGTGTGTATGTGTTTCGGAGCAGCAAATTTTTTCCATGGAAAAAATTCACTGTTCTGAATGTTCAATATTTTCATGTTTAGATGTTTTGGGGCTGATGAAATAACGTTCACTATTTTCATCTTTCGATAGCGTGATATAAACTCGGACTTTCCTGGTAATCAAATGTCAATAAATAAACAAATAAGTAAATTACATTATAATATTCATCATTAGATCACCACTGCAGTAGATTAAATCTATGTAGGACAAATAGTGCCAATGATACTGGGCATCCAGCCAGTATACTAAAATTTTTGGGGTGACTTCCTTATGCAATCTACATCCGCTAAAGCACACAAACTTGCTTGTATAAACAGGCTGTATTGGTACCAAAATTTCAGAACTTTCTTGCTGTCAATGTGTATTTTCAGATGTCTTTTCTGCTCAGCATTGCCTGTGTGAGTGGTCAGCTTGTGAGTTGTGACTAACGTTTTGTGAGTAGGTTTGTATCCCACTGGGGACATTCCTTACTTTTTTACGTAATAAGTATAGTTCAATAGAGTCTTATATCTGTCAGAATGGGGAAATGTATCCGTAGTATGCATATACTGTACAAGACTCCTACACAGCCTCTACATTTTCTGCCATGAAGATAGTCAGAACATCTGATCCTGTGACATTTGTTCACCTCTTCGGCCCAAAAGCCTTGAACTATTCCTAGAAAAATTACATGTAAAGGTCTTGGCTTGAGCATCCATGGCTACATATTCAACTTATCAGACTTGGTATCTTCTGCATCACCTGTTAAAACAATCAATAACGTGTGCTTTGGGTGCAGTAGATGTGGTGTCAAGGACTGCTGCAATAGGCTGACTGATGTTTAGGCACACCTGAGTCAGGTTCCAATGTTTCCCAGAAGATGTCAAATTATAAATTTGAATGCCATCTTAGAAAAATAATATCTTTCTTGGAATTCCTAAGCAGAGGTCCGCAAAAGATTAGTGGAAAGAAATAAGTAAATGCAAGGAGTGAAATATATTTTTCTTTCACTGATCCCAAAGTACCAGAGGAACTATCAATGTGAAGTTGTTCAATCTCGCCGTTCATTCTTAACTGATGGTTTCAGAGCTGATCCCTCGGATATGGCCAATTGCAAAGCTCAAGGTCTTCAAATAGCTCGAGGCCAAGTCCCTATCCCATGATGCACCTGGGATTACCCCAGATCTAGTTTGCCGCTGCAATAGATCGGAGGTTCTGAATTTAGCTCGGGTCAGTAAACTGTTTTTTTTCTAATTCTTAGTCTAAAATTTAGATAGTTGTTATATTTAGATAGTTTTACAAAGCTCTTATAGCTTTATTGTGTGTATTTTTGCTTTTTAGTCCCTTTCCCTTAGTGTGTGATAAAGCTTTTTAGTGGCCTCTTGTTTTAGGCCTAGTTTAAAAGTTTTCTTGCTAGTTTAGAGTGTGCTTAGTCGGTGACTTTTGTCACATTGTTTGATATAAAAATTATTTAGTGTGCAGAGTTTATTCTATTTACTAGCTTAGCCTTCAATTATTTAGGAAAGGCTTAATGTTATAATTACTGTTACAATTTTTCTTGTGTGAACAGTAATTGTCTGTCTTAGATATTTTATAGCATATTTGGAGTGTGTTATCTTAGTAGCTATCTTCTTTTTTGCACAGTCTTCTCATTTTGTGTGTTTGAAAATTGTGTGACAGTAAAGGCTTTTACTGTCATATATATATATATATATATATATATATATATATATATATATATATATATATATATATATATATATATATATATATATCTTGAACTTGCATTTCTGCTGTGTGTGTGTGTGTGTGTGTGTGTGTGTGTGTGATTTAGCCTGTTTTTTTTAAGGCTTCTTGTAGTCAATTACTGCCAGATTTGTATTGTGTGTCAGTATTTTTTTCTCAATTGCTGACCAAGACAAGCACCCCAAGTGTGGGTTTAAAAAGTGCCCAAAGTGTGGCCAAAGATGTCTGTAACAGACAGCCACATTAACTGTGTATACTGCCTAGGAGCTCTGCATTTACAAGACAGCTGTGCTATATGCCATTCCTTCTCCTCTAGGATGTTAAAGGAAAGGAAGAGAAGATTATTTGATAGAGGGTTGTTGAAATCGTTTCAGGAAGCTTTGAGTGACCAAGATGGATCCAGCAAGTCCACAAAGTCTTCCAAGACTTTGGACTCGAAGAAATCGTAAAAGTCTTTGACTTCGGCTCCACTGCCATCGGAGCCTACAGTCTTTACCTTTCGGAGCCGGTCCTCAGTCTTGGAACCTGTGTCCGAACTGCCTGAGTCCACTGCTCCAGTTGGTACCACCTTCGGTATGCTCCTCTCAATCCTCTATCAGCCTATCAGGTCTGGATGTGGATCGTCTGGTGCAGAAGCTGCTATCGGCACCGGCCTTAGCAAAAATGTTATCGGCTTCGACCCAAATGGCTTCGGAGCTGAAGACCCTTGCACCGACTCAATCTATTCCTCCTCTGAGCTATGCTGGTCCTTCAGAGCCGGAGGAGGCAGACCTGATGTTAGTGGAACCCTCGGAGCCGATGCCTGCTCCAGTGTCTTCAATTCCGTGCACTCTGATGTCCTCGGTGCCAGTCAAGGACTCTAGGAGCCGACACTCTTTGGTCAAGTCTGGGGAGGACAGCTGGACTGACTTATCGGTTCTGACTTTGCCTCGCAGGGCCTCAGATCGGATGAGCTCAGCTCCTACCTCGGGCTCGGAGCCCACTGTTCTGGTTCCAGGGGTTTTGACAGTTTCTTTGGATCCGTCGGCTTCCTGTCATCGGAGCAGAGGTGCTTTCGATGCCATGAGGAGAGTCATGTCTTCTTGGACATCTTCGACCTCTGGTCTGCCTTCCTCCTCCCCAAAAGTGCCTGTGTCTGCTTCTGCCTCGCACATCCTGACCAAGCATAGAGACCCAGAGCCTCAGGAAGCCCCATTGGGTGGCCCCTGCTCTTCCGAGACCTCACCAGAAGCTCCCACTGTTGAGGTTCCCAGGAAAAGATTGTATAAAAGGAAACATCTAGACTCCCCACAGGAGTCCCTCACATCTGATACTGACTTAGATGAGTCAGAAGGGTCCCCATGGTCCCCCTCTGAGGATAACCCATTTGCTGAGATACTTGAGATCCTTAGGCAGAGGGGTGACTGGCAGTCCAAAATCTCTACTTAGGATGAGTCAGTTCTCCTGAAGGCTTTCGGGTATTAGCCCTCCACCTCTTGAGTGTCTCCAGCCTTCAATGAGCTGATGCAGCTGGTCTCACGAAGGGCGTGGGAGTCTCCCGATACTATGGAGCCTTTCCGGAGGAAACCCAATAAATTCATTTCTGCCCCCCTTGACAAAACTTTTTTAATGAAAAGTGTTCCTGTTGATGCCATGGTGGTGGCGGCAGCCACCAAAAAGGAAATGTCTGAGACTTCCTTGTCTATCCATCCTCCTAACAGAGACTCCAGGATTATGGATAGATATGGGAAGCGCATGTTTAGTTCAGCGACCTTTGCCCTTCGTTCTCTAAACTATTTAACCCATTTTGCTAGGTTACAAAGAGATCTCCTTAAAGAGCTAGGAGATACTATTCAAGGTACAGTAGCTGCAGGAGCTTCTGACAATGTTGCTGCCCTGCTTGCTACCCTCAATTCTATTGTCAACTCATCCATGCGTCTCCTCTCTTATGCAGCTGATGGAACATGTAGGGCAGTGGGTACAAGAATTGCTCTTAGGAGACATTCCTGGATGCACTTGTGTTCCTTCATGGAGCCCTTCAAGTCATCCTTCATGAACACTCCCTTTCATGGCTCATCCCTTTTCAGGCCTAAAGTGAAAAAAACCTTAAACAGGTGTGATCAGGATGGAAAGACTCTGTCTACCATCAGGGTCCGTTTCTCCACCTCTACCTGACCCTACCCTAAAGGTCAAAGGGGAGGGAAAATGTGGTTCCGAAAGGCCCAAGTTGCCTTTCAGGACACATGTGGTGTACCGCCCTCTAGGTGCAGAGGAGGGGGCAATAATGGAAGACCCCACCCTCGCGGCAGAGGGGGCCTGCAACACCAGGGTGACAGAGATCGCTTCTCTGGGAAGCCCTACCAGCACTCCTGAGAGGAGGCCCGACTGTCCTGCTCTGGAGGCAGTCGGGGGGGGGGGGGTTGCTTATCTTTGTATCCAGACGCCTGGCTCAAAATAACAAAAGACAGCTGGGTACAAAGTATCATTTCCAGAGGATATTTCATTTCATTCGTCACAACCCTCCAATTATAAGAAAAATCCCAGACATTCCACCCAGTTACAGGGAACAGGCAACAATAGAGATCCAAACATTGCTAAGAAAAAGAGTCATCCAGCCAGTCCCAGCAGACCAGACAGGATCCGGAACTTACTCAAGATTCTTTTTGGTTCCAAAGAAGACGGGTAACTAGAGACCCATATTGGACCTCAGCAGACTGAACCAATACGTAAAGAAAGAGAAGTTTCGGATGGTCATGCTTCAGTCTATACTTCCCTTCTTAGGGAAAGACAATTGGATGTGCTCGATAGATCTCAAGGATGCGTACTACCATATAAAAATGGCCAGGCCATCCAGGGATCACCTGCTCTTCCGGCTGGGAGCCAGTCATTACCAGTTTTGAGCCCTGCCCTTTGGTCTCACTACAGCCCCCAGTGTTCACCAAATACGTGGCAGTGGTCACGGCTCACATGAGACGTCTAGGATTCCAGGTGTTTCCGTACCTAGATGATTGGCTTCTTACCGCCACCACCAGGCATCAACTCATTCAGGCCAGGGAGTCCACTATGTCACTCCACAGTCATCTGGGCATTACAATCAACTCAGAAAAATCTGCCTTGTCACCATCGCAGCATATCGTTTTTATCAGGGCAGAGTTGGACACTACCACCACCACCACACGAAGGCTTCTAATAGAAAGAGTCTCTCTTCTTCAGCAGCATCTCAGCCTCCTGATATCAAAAGACAGAGCACCAGCATCAGAAGTTCTGAGATTATTAGGCATGATGGCAGCAGCAATTTTAGCCATACCACTAGCTCATATGCACATGCAGATACTACAATGGCTGCTGTTCACTCAATGGTCTTACCAAGAGCTTCCCAGGTCTTACACTATAATGATCACAAATTCCTGCAAAAAGGACCTTCGGTGGTGGTTGACCTCACTTCATGTCACGATAGGACGCCCATTTGTGCTACCCCCTCCAGTGGCCACAGTGACCACGGACGCTTCCCTGATAGGGTGGGGGGAGCATTTTCAGGGAAAAACAGCCCAAGGCACATGGACCGATCAAGAGACACATCTGCATATCAATGTCCTGGCGATGAGAGCGGTACTTCTGGCGTTACAGTACTTTCCGAACTTTCTTCCTCTGGGTATGATTGCGATTCAGACAGACAACATGTCGGTGGTCTATTATTTGAACAAACAAGGAGGAACCAGATCCTACCCCCTTTGTCAAGAGGCCCTCAGAGTATGGCAGTGGGCTGTTTACACCCAGCGCTTTCTGTTGGCAATGGGGAAATTCACCGTAATAGCAGACAAGCTCAGCAGGGCCATCTTGTTGCCCCACGAGTGGTCCCTCAAGAAAGAAATAGCGGACAGGATATTCCACAGGTGGGGCCAGCCTTGCTGCACCCTTTTTGCCAGTCACATGAATATGAAATGCAGAAGCTACTTTGCCCTGATACCCCTCCCAAGCAACGCACTCGTACACTATTGACCTTCGGGTCATCTCTATGCATTTTCTCCAATCCCATTGATTCCCAACATTCTACAGAAAGCAAAATCCCTGGGAAGGACCATCATTCTAATAACCCTTCATTGGCTGCGTCAGATTTGGTTCCCCTTCCTTCGATTTCATCTTTTGGAGGATCCTTGGATTCTGGACCCAGTTCCAGACCTTCTGACGCATTCATCGGGGGATCTTCATCCCTCTCTGAAGTCTCTGAAGCTGACAGCTTGGCTGCTCCAGTTCCCATCATAGCCAGGTTCCATAACCTCTCCAATGAGACAAAACAGATCCTTTTATCTTCTCATAAATCTTCCACTAGGAAACTATATCTTGGCAAATGGAAGAAATTTTCTATATGGGCTTCTAAAAATAATATCGATCCTTGCAAAGCCCCTATGGCCTCTGTCTTAGAGTTCTTAACTATGATCTTTAACAAAGGAGCCGATTCTCCATGGAATCTAAATTTTATGCTTTCCCGGATAATTCTTCCTCCATTTGAACCAGCTTCCTCTTGTGACCTCATATTTTTATCACGGAAAACTATCTTTCTGGTAGCTATTACTTCTGCCCGCAGAGTGTCAGAGCTTCAGGCTTTATCCATTAAGCCTCCATATTTGATATTCCATGCTGACAGAGTCTCTCTTAGAACAAACCCCTCTTTTTTGCCCAAAGTTTGCACTGAAACCAATCTCAACCAGATTATTGATTTGCCAGTCTTCTTCCCCAACCATTCAGGCAATTTAGTGTATATGCTGCACAAGCTTGATGTTCACAGACAGCTCAGATTTTATTTGGATAGAACAAAAGATTTCGGAAAATCAGACCAACTCTGTTTCATTCTCGGACTCCAAGAAGGGTAGAGCAGTGGCTAGAACAATTCTGTTTAAATGGTTATCTGAGTGTATCATCTTTGCCTCTTCAGCTGCCAATATGCCTTTGCAACACAAGATTAAAGCTCACTCGACCTGAGCAGTTTCTACATCATCTGCTTTTTCTGCCAGGCTTCCCATTGATAATATTTGTGCAGTAGCCACTTGGTCAAAACCTCATACCTTTATCACTCATTACAAAGTTGACAAGGCCTCCAGGGACAGGGCCTCCTTTGGATCCACGGTCCTGAGAAATATACTTCCGTGAGCCACCCGAGGTTGATGGTGCTTGGGATGCTACCCATCAGTTAAGAATGAACGACGAGATTGAACAACTTCACATAAAGAAGTTATGTACTTACCATAACGTTCCATGTGAGTTGTTCATCTCGCCTTCATTCTTATGTCCCTCCCTCCTATCCCCTCCTGGGCTGATAGATGACAGAGACGCTGGATCCATCCTGGTTACTCAATCCTTCGATACCTTTCTCTAGGAAATGAAAGAATGACATATGGTATTATTATATGCAGCTAACAAGATCTGAGGTAATTCCAGGTGCATCATGGGATAGGTAATTGGCCTCGAGCTATTTGAAGACATCAAGCTTTGCAAGTGGCCATATCAGAGCCGAAGGATCAGCTCCGAACCCATCAGTTAAGAATGAATGCGAGATGAACAACTCACATGGAACATGATGGTAAGTATATAACATGTTAAGTTGTCTCTCTCGCCTTCATTCTTGCTGGTTGGGTTCGGAGCTAATCCTTGGCTCCGACTCGGCCATCTACTAAAGCTCGAGAGCTATTTACTGGCTTGAGGCCTCCCCATATCCCACAATGCTTGGCGCTAGTTACCCAGATCTCAATTGCCGCTTCAGCTACGAGGTTGCGTTTTTACTGGCTCAGGTCGTATTAATCTTTTTTGGTCTTATTAGCTTAAAATCTAACTTTGTATTTTTCTTATATATATAGATAGTCTTTCCCTTTTAGTATAATTAGACTGTATATCCCCTAGTTTGTCCCACTCAGGAAACTCGTTTTTTGTTAGAGAGTTTCTACCCTCCCCCCTTGTTTCTCCTCTTTAGTGGCTAACCCTCCTCTTTTTTGTACCTAATAGGAGTAGTGTTTAGCCTTGTAATATTTGTATATATATTTTTATTAGTGCATAGCTTTTGTTGTTATTCAGTGTGGTGTGATAGTTTTTGTTGTTATTATTGTTAGTTTAACTAGTGCAGGTGTGTGACTGTTCCTGTGTGCCTTGTTTAAGCACTAGTTTAATTTTCTCTCTTTGGTATCCCCTCCCAGTATGTCCAAGGATACCAAAGTTTCAGGGTTCAAGAAGTGTGACTCGTGCTGTCAGAAGATGTCTCTGACGGACGGTCACACTTCTTGTTTATTGCTTGGGTTCCCTACATCTGCAGGACTCCTGCTCGGTCTGTCACGCCTTCAGCCCGAGAGTCCTGCAGGAGCGTAGGAACAAGCTTATTTTGAGAGGCTTACTTAAGCCAGAGGGATCCCCGGTGATGCCTCAGCCGGGGAAATCCTTAAAGCCCGCCAAGCCGTCGGCTCCCAGCTCGGAGCTATCGCCGGGCGGAGCATCTGCCTCCTCTTCGGTTCCGGCTGGAACCAACATCTCTGGACCTCAATCGGCTCCATTTTTAGTGTCGGAACCATCTTTGGGCCGAAAATGTTCTAGGTCCCCTTCCCGAGAATCGGTTTGTTAGGCTCCGAGGTCACCATTGCTTCAGTCTGAACGAAGCCATAGGTCGCACTCCTCTCGGTCCTCCACGCTATCCGATCATGACTTGGAGAGGGTGGTCAGTAGACTCCTTAAATCGCAGGCCCTGGCCCAAATGTTAACCAGCCCTTCTCAACAGACTGTGGCTGTCCCTGTGTCTTCAGCAGTTCCTCCTCCAACTTCCCCTTTGCGTTCGGAGCCGGAGCTGGTTGGGGCTCGAATCTTGGAAATGTCGGAGCCGATACCACATCTTTTGGCTCCTTCGTCGGCTCCAATCTCTTCATTGGTTCCTTCCTTGGAGGGATCTGGGTGCCGGGACTCCCTCGTCTGCTCCGAGGGGGCGAGTGGCATCGGACCCTTGTCTGACCCCTTTCTCCCTCTCGGGGTTTCGGCGCAGGTGAGCTCAGCTCCGACATCGGCCTCGGAGCCGTCCCTCTCAGTGCCGGGAGGGGTTCACATCTCTTCGGAGTGGGGACCTTCTGCTCTGCCTGATAGGGGCGCCTTCAAGGTTATGAGGAGCGTGCTGACTCCTGAGTCAGCTCCTCAATCGGCCCCGTCGGCTCCTCCCCCCATGGTGCCTGCATCGGTCTCTGCCCACCCTTCTGACCCCAAGCGTGGAGAACAGATGCTCCAGGTCGCCCTATTGGGCATATCTTCCTCTTCCGAGGCCTCCCATGATCATTCAGAGGAGCCCCCTCGGAAGAGAAGATGTAAGAAGAAGCATGTCGACTCCCCCGAGTCAGTCACGTCTAATACCGAGTTGGAGATTTCGGAAGGGCCCCCAAGATCCCCCTCTGAGGATGTCTCTTTTTCAGACATCCTAGAGATCCTTAAGCAGAGGGGGAACTGGACTGCCCTTAACCCTTCTGAGGACAAATCGGTATACCTGGACGCATTTGGTTCTCACCCTTCCACCTCCTGGGTGTCTCCACCCTTCGAACCACTGATGGAAGTAGTGGCTCGAAGGGTGTGGTCAGCCCCGGACACAGTGGAACCAGCTCCCCGCAGGCCCGCTAAGTTCATTACAGCCCCACCCGACAAACAATTTTTGACAAATGGTGTCCCCGTTGATGCCATGGTGGTTGCAGCAGCCACGAAGAAGGAGTTGGCTGACACTTCAGTGCATGTCCATCCACCTAATAAAGAGTCTAGGACAATGGACAGGTACGGGAAGCGGATGTTTTCCTCAGCGACCTTTTCCATGCGGTCGCCGAATTATCTGTGCCACTTCACCCACCTTCAAAGGGATCTTCTCAAGGAACTGGGTGATACCCTTCAGGATCCATCAGCTGCGGGGGCTAAAGATAAGACTAACTCCCAGCTGACGACCCTTAACTCAGTCATCAACTCCTCCATGTGGCTCATTTCTTATGCAGCCGATGGGGCGAGTAGGGCTGCAGGTACAGGTGTGGCTTTGAGAAGACATGCCTGTATGCAGTTATGTAACTTTGCTGACCCCTTTAAGGCGTCCTTCACCAATACCCCCTTCGATGGTTAGGCTCTGTTTGGACCACAGGTAAAGGATACCCTTACCAGGTGTGAGCAGGAAGGCAAGACTCTCTCTGCCGTGGAAGTCCATTTTTCTACTCCCTCTAGACCATACCCTAAAGGTCAGCAGAGTAGGAAAATGTGATTTCGGAAACCCCAGGGAGTCGTGCCTGACACACGTGGTGAGTTTCCCTCCAGGGGCAGGGGAGGGAACAATAATAGACGCCGCCCGAGGGGCAGAGGGGGTCCGCAAAATCAGGGTAGCATAGAATCTTTCTCTGACAAACCCTTTCAGCACTCCTGAGGGGCTGCCCAACTGTCCACCTTCTGAGGCAGTCGGGGGAAGATTGTCACTGTACCCAGAAGCCTGGCAACTCCTCACACAAGACAAATGGGTACGGTCTATCATATCCGAGGGTTATAAGATCCCCTTTGTCCACACCCCTGTACAGACAACCAAGTCCCTTCCAGATGTTCCACCTGGTCTAAGGGAACAAGCAGTGCCAGAAAATTCAAAACTTCCAGAAAAACGGGCCATCCAGCCAGTCCCAGCAGATCAGCAAGGATCCAGAATTTACTCCAAGTTCTTTTTGGTACCAAAAAAGACAGGGGACTGGAGACCCATTTTGGATCTCAGCAAGTTAAACAAATCTGTTCAAAGAATGAAGTTCTGGATGGTCACGCTTCAGTCCATTCTACCCTTTTTGGGTCAGGACAATTGGATGTGCTCCATAGACCTTCAGGATGTGTACTACCATATCAAAATGGACAGGTGCTCCAGAAGGTTTCTCCGCTTCCGGCTGGGAGCCAGTCACTATCAATTCAGAGCCCTGCCCTTTGGTCTCACCACAGCCCCCAGGGTATTCACTAAATGGACGGCAGTGATTACAGCTCACCTGAGACAGGGAGGATTTCAGGTTTTTCCATATCTAGACGACTGGCTCCTTACTGCTTCCACCAGGCATCAACTACTGCGAGCCAGGAATTATACCATCCAAACTTGCTCCGAGCTAGGTATCTCAATAAATTTTGAAAAGTCTGCATTGTCACCTTGTCAGTCTATAACCTTTATAGGCGCAAGATTAAGTACAAAAGATCTGTCTGCAAAACTTCCTCTAGACAGAGTGTCAGACATTCGCCATGTGCAGGTCTTACTACAGTGCAAAATGATTCAGGCCAGATTTGTACTAAAAGCGTTGGGTCTCATGGCAGCAGCAATCATACTAGTTCCCCTGGCTCATTTTCACATGCGGATTCTTCAGTGGATGTTTTTTACCCAATGGTCTTTTCAACAACTTCCGATGTCTCACAAGATAATAATCACTCAATCATGCAGAGACCACCTGGCATGGTGGATGGTCTCCCCTCTAGTACTCCAGGGCAAACCGTTTCTTCTTCCTCCTACTGTTGCCACGGTGACCACAGATGCCTCCCTGATCGGGTGGGGGGGGGGGGGGCATTTTCAGGGCAGAACTGTCCAGGGCACTTGGCAACCTCTAGAGTACACCTCCACATAAACGTCTTGGAGATGAGAGTGGTGCTTTTAGCGTTGCAACCTCTTCAGGACTCTCTACCCACCGGGACTATTGCGATTCAAACAGACAATATGTCTGTAGTGTGGTACATCAACAAGCAGTGCGGAACCAAGTCCTATCCCTTATGTCGAGAAGCACTCAGACTCTGGGAGTGGGCGATCTCCTCTCAACGGTTTCTGATAGCAACGCACATCCCCGGGAAGTCCAACATCATAGTGGACAGGCTAAGCAGAGCTATTCTCATGCCTCACAAGTGGTCTCTCAATCAGTCAGTAGCGGACAAAATTTTCCGCAGATGGGGTCAACCTTGCTGCGACCTTTTCGCAACTCCTCTCAACAGCAAGTGCAACGATTTCTTCACTCTCTTCCCCCTTCCCGGGCACTCCCCCAGAGACGCTGTAGTTCACGATTGGCCCCGGGGCCTTCTCTATGCATTCCCACCCTTTCCCCTAATTCCCAAACTAATTCAGAAGGCGACCGCATTGGGATCCAGGATGATCCTCATTGCCCCTTACTGGCCTCGACAAATTTGGTTCCCATTCCTGCATCGTCACCTACTGGAGCAGCCTTGGAATCTGGACCCAGTGCCAGACCTCCTGGTCCATCAGTCGGGTGGGATGCACCAATCCCTTCAGTCCCTCAACCTCACAGCTTGGTTGCTTCACTTCCAACCTTAGCCAGGCTTCCACATATTTCTCAGCCGGTGCGTAAAATCATCCTTTCTTCGCACAAATCTACCACCAGGAAGACTTATGCTAGTAAGTGGAAACGTTTCTCTTTCTGGGCAGAGGCTAGGAATATAGACCCCTTTACAGCTCCTGTCCATCACGTTCTAGATTTTTCATCAGAACTCTTCCAAGCTGGTTCCTCGTCTGCCAACATTAGGGTCCAATTAGCTGCTATCGCAAATTTCCACGCTGGCCTGTCAGAAACCAGCATCATGTCCCACAAACTTTGCAAGGCCTTTCTTGCTTAGGCCCCCGGTCAGAGATCCCCCGCCTCCGTGGGACTTAAACTTGATATTAGCTTCCTTGATTCTCCCCCCTTTTGAACCTGCGGCTTCCTGTTCCTTAAAATTGCTCTCCTGGGAGACTCTCTTTTTAGTAGCCATCACCTCAGCTAGGAGAGTTTCGGAACTTCAAGCCCTCTGTATTCATCCTCCTTACCTTGTGTTTCACAAGGATAGAGTTTCACTCAGGACTAATCCTTTGTTTCTGCCCAAGATACCTTCCGAAACAAACCTGAATCAGTCTATTGATCTACCTGTCTTTTTTCCTAACTATTCGAACAAAGCTGAACAAAAGTTACACCAATTGGACGTTCCTAGGCAATTACGTTTTTATTTGGATAGGACCAAGCAAACAAGGAAATCAGACCAACTCTTCCTGTCCTATGCTGAGGGCAAACAGGGTCTGCCAGTTCACAAAGTAACCTTTTCCAGGTGGTTGTCCTCCTATTGTTACTTTGATTTATCAGCTGAGACATAAAGAACTCCCTACTAAACCCAAAGGTCATTCCACCAGAGCGTTAGCTACTTCGGTAGCTTTTTAAGCAAGACTACCTATGGAATCTATTTGTGCCGCAGCCATATGGGCCATTCCTCATACTTTCATTTCACATCATAAGTTGGATATGGCCTCTAGGAGTAGAACTGCTTTTGGTTGCACTGTGCTCAAGAGTCTGTTCCGATGAGCCACCCAGGACTAAGGTGCTAGGGACGCTGTCCCAACCAGCAAGAATGAAGGCGAGAGAGACAACTTAACACTAAGAAGTTATGTACCTACCATAACGTTCCATGTTAGTTGTCTTCTTCTCGCCTTCTTTCTTGCATCCCACCCTCCATCCCCCTAGTCTGGACAGATCGAGAAGAGTCCCTTTTTGAGGCCTTCTTCCTCTGGCTGAGGCTTATCTTTGTTACGTCCTCCTCTGTCTTAGTACTGTAGGAAAACCTTGTAGTATGGACAGGTGTTCTTGTATTTTCTATGGTGTTAGCTGTGCCAAATGAGATCTGGGTATCTAGCGCCAAGCATTGTGGGATATGGGGAGGCCTCGAGCCAGTAAATAGCTCTCGAGCTTTAGTAGATGGCCGAGTCGGAGCCAAGGATCGGCTCCGAACCCAACCAGCAAGAAAGAAGGCGAGAAGAAGGCAACTAACATGGAACGTTATGGTAGGTACATAACTTCTTATTCTTATTCTTTTTCATGCCCTGTACCCTTCTTTTGAAAGCCTTTCAAGCACAGCTAACAAATGTCTAGTTGGCAAAAGTACAAAACTAAGTGGCAAGGGGAGTCAAAATGGAATGGCAATCGACTCCAGCAGTCTTCCTGCACAAGAGTGTATGACTACCTGTGGATTTCTTTATCCTTGTCTACTCCTACACAGCGATTCTACCAAACTGTCAGGCAATCTCTCTCATTCCCTGCATATCTAGAAGTAACAACAGGTTTTTGTTTACTAAGAAACAAATTACAATGGGCTTCCCTTCCTCTGCAATCAGGAATTCTTCTACTAAAAAAATACTTATTTTTTTCCCTAAGATTCTAAGAGACATTCTATCTCAAGGTGTAATAGAGACAGTTCCCTCTTAGCAACGATGAAAGGTCTTTTATTCAATGAATGTCCTTATACCCAAGGAGGAAGGCACTTGGAGACAAATCTTGGATCTTTCAGCTCTGACTCGCTTCCTCATTGTACCAAAGTTCATGATATTATCTTTATATTCCGTTTTTTTTTCTTCTTTTCCACAACTCTTGCTTGGTCACCCTGAACATCATGGATGCATATCACCACATACAAATTCACAAAGACTACAGGTGTTACTTAAGATTCAGTGTGTTGTGTTACATTTTCAGTTTACATTTGGTCAATTTACAGATCCAGTAGTTTTCATAAGATGCCTGGCTCTAGTCATTGCTTTATGTAAACTTCAAGGAATCTTGAACATGGACAATTGCCTCATCTTAGCAGATGCCATCCAAGACACCTTGGCATCCTTTTTTTCTCTATAAACCTTTTCCAAAGTCTAGGTTTCAAATTAAATCTAGAGAGATCTGTAGTCCCATCCCACAGGTTAACTGCTCTGCAGTGCCTTCTGGATATCTTTGTTGTGCTGGCTTATATTTCTCCATAGAACATCTTTTTTGTAGTATCTCCATTTCCTAGATCTATCTTACCAGTCCATTTCCACAGCAAGGGATTTTGTCACATGTCTAGGTTACACGGCATCACCTATCATCCTGGCTCCATTAACCAGACTTCACATGGTATAAGATTTTAAAGTTTTAGCTTGTTTGTTAATAATGATTTAAATATAAAGAAAACATTTTTAAATATTTTAAGATATTTTATTAAAAATGTGTATATAATTGTTGTAATTTCCTTGTGATGATGAGGACGTGATTTTGCTTAGTAACTTAGCTACAATGTATCTAAGGAAGTGACATCATGTTAATAATGTTTAAATGTTGGCGCCCTTCTTTGTGCTTCTTGTTGTCTTTCTGAAGAAGCTTCTGCATAGCGGAGGCGAAAAAGTCAATCTTCAAATAAAGATCGTTAATCTTCTTAGTGGTTCCTGGCCCTTTGGTACTGTTTTTGTATTTTAGACTTCACATGAGGACGAGTCCATGATTCCTCTTATCAGTCTGGTGTAGACACCTACAACCCCTATCCTTTCCTGTCCCAGTCTTGAATTTCATCCAGAAGGAACTCCTTTGATGGGCCAACCATTACTGCTTAATCCAGACCCTCTCCCCAATTCCAAATCAGTCTGTCACCACACATGCCTTGGACATCCTTACTAGAAAAGAGGCAAGTTATGCAGGACCTGAAACATACTTTACTCTCCCCAATGCCCAAGATCCGGAGGCATTACCCAGTTAAGACTGGTCCTTTTGTCAGAAGAGATCAAAAACAACCTCATAAAGGTAAAAAAGGTAATAAAAAGACATTTCAAGATAAATCATGGCAGGATGTCCAAGAGCTCCAAGTCTCCTTTTCCTGACAAATCTGTCTCCTTATGACTATATACCTATGCTATTTTCTTCCTATGAGAAGCTAGTTCCCTCTGAACCATATCCCTTCCTTTTCTGATGTATGTCTGCTATCCTCCCATTCTTTCTTGTCTCTCTAATGGGATGGCATCCTACCCATCCTTTCCTTTGTTAAGAGTGAGCGAAGTATTTATTCAGTACATCTACTTTGTCCTAGTCTTCTGTGATCTCTTTCCTATCTTTGCTCGACCTTGTTAATTCTTTTCTTCCCTTCTTTTACGGGCTGTGAAAAAGCCCATGCTTTCTTTTTGCTAATGTGCTATCACAGCATTTCATGCCCTTACTATTATTGTTGACTTTTTACTAGCCTCCTTGTGCTGTCCCTCCTTCACCTCCCCACTTCTTATTTTCCACGTCTTGTCGACCTATCGTTTTCAGTGATTGATAGCCCTACACTGTCCTTCTTCTCTGTTGACCATTTTGCTTCTTCCTCACATCCTTGCTGATAGACCTAAGCACTCCATCTCTAACCTTCCCCTGCTTACACTTATCAAGGGTATCAGAAATTGTCAGAGATTTGGGATGCATAGCTAGGCTTAAAAAGGCCCTTGTGGTCATTAGCCTAGTAAACGCCTATGAACCTATTAACCTATAAAACACATAACTTGTTTACTCCCTTAGTTTGTTCCCATTCTGCTAACTCATCCATGACCATCTCCCCAACTCTTTATAGTCCATGCTTCTAAAATCTCACACCATTGTTTTAGTCTTTTTATTATCACCCCAACTCCCACGCTAAACCACAAAGTGGCATGATCATCGTTGGCTATTGTTGCCTTAACCATGATATCCATGACATCCTTTGCATTCTTCAGGACCATTTACAGAATTCTGTCATTTATGGTACAGTCCTTTACCATCTGGCTGAATCCCTTATAGATTCATAGATTTTCCAGCCATTGAGTCTTTTGACCATTTGTGACTTGTGAGTTCCCTCTCTCGGGTTTGTCTTCTTTCTCCAGGACACCCATACCAGTCAATTCTGAAGTAAATTTGTAGATACCATCTGGTCATCTAGTGTATGTTTAAAGGAAGCTAATGAGTTGCAGTGATTAACATGTAAAGGAAGTTTATTCCAGAGGTTTGGAGGCACATGGTTACAAACCTGTACCTCCACCACGTATATGGATTTGTTTCTGAAGATTTATGTCACTGTTTTTAGTATTGGTGGAGATGTTGGACTTGCTGAGAAACAGGAACTCCAGGACAGTTGGATCTCTAATGGTGTGATAAGGAAAACAGAGCTCTCCAGTCAGCAGTCTAAAAGATATTGAGTGAAGGGATAACATTTCCAGCCTTTATTAGTAGCTCATAGACTTTAGACCTGTGATCTTTTTGCTTGTGAACCTTTGGAGTCTTTCTAATTGTTTGATATGTTAAGTGAAATATATCTTAAAGGGGTTGTTGTACTTGATAACTGGCCTGATCAATGCTGATGTTAAGGAAGCGTTCACCTCTGTAGTCTTTGATGATACTCCTTTGTCAGTAGGCTGTGCTAAATAAAAAGATTTACTGATAACCTCTGTCATAGGATGGTCAAAAGAGAGGGAGCTATCAACCCAAGTACCTAAGTCCCTGACTACATTCTTGTTTTGTAGTGTTGTGTTATGTTGTCTACTCTGAATGATAAGGGGAGGGGTTGTCTACCACAAATGATGATGTTACACATTTTAGCATTTAGTTTGAGCACATTTTTGCTGCACCAAGAATTTATTAGGAAAAGTTCATTCTAAAGGGTTTGGGTGTCACATGGTGAGTTAACAACCACTCTCAGTTTGCAGTCATCCCCAGACTTTATTAGCCAGAGTTCTTAGCTCTCTGCACTGAGATCCCTTATGGTCCTGACATCCCTGAGCTTTTAATCTCCCAATCTACTTCAAGCACATTGCTCACCCATAAATATTGTCCTCTTCCTCCTATCCCACTCCTTTATTCTCTCCCCTAGTCTCTCATTCTCCTCCCTTGTTGTGCCTAATGAACACAGTACACTGTTGCAGTCCATCCGCTCTACATTATCTACAAGGGCACTCCACCCAGCTTCTAGCCATGGATGTATCCTTGCCTATTTCTGGTTTGGTATTCTCTCTTCTGTCTGACGTTAGAGCTAAACTAGCTCCCTTATATATGCCTGTTTTGATGTCAGCCAATGTTACTGAAGCAATAAATATTCTGTTTGAATAGTAAGTCTGCTAATGTTAACACCATCTCAACTTTAGTTCTTTTTTAGCCAGAATGCCCATAGAACCAAGCCAGATCTTCTATGACATTCTCATGGTCTATAATGGTATACAAAGTCTTGAAATTAACTGTGACCGAAAAGGTCACCAGGATGGTACTGACAGTCTTTTAAAGACATCCAAAAAATGGGCTTCTCCTATATACACCCTAACTCTAGCTGTAAAAACAATAATCAGGCAGTCTCCATATAGAGAGATGGCTCTGCCAAGCACCTATATCTGGAGACAGTGAATCTAAGAGGTGTATAGATCAGATGTTTGTGAAGTTTGGACAGGCCATGTAATATGGACTGCCTTGAATATTCTATCATATAAAATTCATAGGCATCTTTAGATAATAAACTGTAAAGAGGTCATACTAATTGACAAGCCTGGTTCTTCGGCTCCAAAGTCCTCGGAGCTGCAAGATACCTCTTCTCGGAGCCGGTGCATGGATATTTCACCAGTTTCTCCAACACTGAGATCTTCAATTCTGCACAGGTCTCGCTCTCCATCCCTATCTTCCAGGTCCACCAGGAGCTTATCGGATGATGATGTGGAATGGGTGGTGTGCAGACTCTTGAAGTCGCCGGCGCTCACTAAATTATTCTCGGCTCTGACCCATTTGGTCGCAGAGCCTACTGTACCAATTGCACCCTCTGTTGTTCCTCCTCTGAGCCAAGCTGGACCTTCAGAGCCAGAGTGATTGGTACCGCGTACTGTGGATCCGTCAATTCCGAGTCCCTTTTCGGTGCTCACGGAGCCGACTTCTGCTCTGACTCTCTCGGTGCCGGAGAGTCTGGCAGCTGGCGGGATCCACCTTTGAGCTGATGAGGAGTGTGTTGTCTACCCATTCAGCGCCACAGAAGCATACTAGCACTCATCCCCCTAAGGCACCAGCTACTGTCTCGGCACCACCCATTCCACAGGACAGCAGAGATCCAGAGCCTCAGGATCCCCCATTGGGCGAACCCCTCTCCTCTGAGGCCTCCCCAGAATATCCTTCTGAAGAGCCACCTCGGAAGAGAACTTGCAAGAGGAAGCACGTAGACTCTCCAGATGAGTCCGTTACTTCAGACACTGACCTCGATGAGTCGGAAGGGTCCCCACGGTCATCCTCTGATGATATTTCATTTGCAGATATTCTGGAGATCCTGAAACAGAGAGGCGGCTGGCAGAAAGAAATAAGTAAATGCAAGGAGTGAAATATATTTTTCTTTCACTGATCCCAAAGTACCAGAGGAACTATCAGTGTGAAGTTGTTCAATCTCGCCGTTCATTCTTAACTGATGGTTTCAGAGCCGATCCTTCAGATATGGCCAATTGCAAAGCTCGAGGTCTTGAAATAGCTCGAGGCCAAGTCCCTATCCCATGATGCACCTGGGATTACCCCAGATCTAGTTTGCCGCTGCAATAGATCAGAGGTTCTGAATTTAGCTCGGGTCAGTAAACTGTTTTTTTTTCTAATTCTTAGTCTAAAATTTAGATAGTTGTTATATTTAGATAGTTTTACAAAGCTCTTATAGCTTTATTGTGTTTATTTTTGCTTTTTAGTCCCTTTCCCTTAGTGTGTGATAACGCTTTTTAGTGGCCGCTTGTTTTAGGCCTAGTTTAAAAGTTTTCTTGCTAGTTTAGAGTGTGCTTAGTCAGTGGCTTTTGTCACATTGATATAAAAATTATTTAGTGTGTAGAGTTTATTCTATTTACTAGCTTAGCCTTCAATTATTTAGGAATGGCTTAATGTTATTATTACTGTTACAGTTTTTCTTGTGTGAACAGTAATTGTCTGTCTTAGATATTTTATAGCATATTTGGAGTGTGTTATCTTAGCAGCTATCTTCTTTTTTGCATAGTCTGCTCATTTTGTGTGTTAGAAAATTGTGTGACAGTAAAGGCTTTTACTGTTATATATATATATATATATATATATATATACATTGAACTTGCATTTCTGCTGTGTGTGTGTGTGTGTGTGTGTGTGTGTGTGTGTGTGTGTGTGTGTGTGTGTGTGTGTGTGTGTGTGTGTGATTTAGCCTGTTTTTTTAAGGCTTCTTGTAGTCAATTACTGCCAAATTTGTATTGTGTGACAGTAATTTTTTCTCAATTGCTGACCAAGACAAGCACCCCAAGTCTGGGTTTAAAAAGTGCCCAAAGTGTGGCCAAAGATGTCTGTAACAGACAGCCACATTAACTGTGTATACTGCCTAGGAGCTCTGCATTTACAAGACAGCTGTGCTATATGCCATTCCTTCTCTTCTAGGATGTTACAGGAAAGGAAGAGAAGATTATTTGATAGAGGGTTGTTGAAATCGTTTCAGGAAGCTTTGAGAGACCAAGATGGATCCAGCAAGTCCACAAAGTCTTCCAAGACTTCAGACTCAAAGAAATCGTAAAAGTCTTTGACTTCGGCTCCACTGCCATCAGAGCCTACAGTCTTTACCTTTCGGTGCCGGTCCTCAGTCTTGGAACCTGTGTCCGAACCACCTGTGTCCACTGCTCCAGTCGGTACCACCTTCGGTATGCTCCTCTCAATCCTCTATTAGCCTATCAGATCTGGATGTGGATCGTCTGGTGCAGAAGCTGTTATCGGCACCGGCCTTAGCAAAAATGTTATCGGCTTCGACCCAAATGGCTTCGGAGCTGAAGACCCTTGCACCGACTCAATCTATTCCTCCTCTGAGCTATGCTGGTCCTTCAGAGCTGGAGGAGGCAGACCTGATGTTAGTGGAACCCTCGGAGCCGACGCCTGCTGCAGTGTCTTCGGTTCCGTGCACTCTGATGTCCTCGGTGCCAGTCAAGGACTCTAGGAGCCGACACTCTTTGGTCAGGTCTGGGGAGGACAGTTGGACCGACTTATCAGTTCCGTCTTTGCCTCCCGGGGCCTCAGCTCGGATGAGCTCAGGTCCTTCCTCGGGCTCGGAGCCCATTGTCCTGGTGCCAGGGGTGTTGACAGTCTCTTTGTATCCGTCGGCTTCCTGTCATCAGAGCAGAGGTGCTTTCGATACCATGAGGAGAGTCATGTCTTCTAGGACATCTTCGACCTCTGGTCTGCCTTCCTTCTCCCCAAAAGTGCCTGTGTCTGCTTCTGCCTCGCACATCCTGACCAAGCATAGAGACCCAGAGCCTCAGGAAGCCCCATTGGGTGGCCCCTGCTCTTCCGAGACCTCACCAGAAGCTCCCACTGATGAGGTTCCCAGGAAAAGATTGTGTAAAAGGAAACATCTAGACTGCCCACAGGAGTCCCTCACATCTGATACTGACTTAGATGATTCAGAAGGGTTCCCACGGTCCCCCTCTGAGGATAACCCATTTGCTGAGATACTTGAGATCCTTAGGCAGAGGGGTGACTGGCAGTCCAAAATCCCTACAGAGGATGAGTCAGTTCTCCTGAAGGCTTTCGGGTATTAGCCCTCCACCTCTTGAGTGTCTCCAGCCTTCAATGAGCTCATGCAGCTGGTCTCACGAAGGGCGTGGGAGTCTCCCGATACTATGGAGCCTTTCCGGAGGAGACCTAATAAATTCATTTCTGCCCCCCTTGACAAAACTTTTTTAACGAAAAGTGTTCCTGTTGATGCCATGATGGTGGCGGCAGCCACCAAAAATGAAATGTATGAGACTTCCTCGTCTATCCATCCTCCTAACAGAGACTCCAGGATTATGGATAGATATGGGAAGCGCATGTTTAGTTCAGCGACCTTTGCCCTTCGTTCTCTAAACTATTTAACCCATTTTGCTAGGTTACAAAGAGATCTCCTTAAAGAGCTAGGAGATACTCTTCAAGGTACAGTAGCTGCAGGAGCTTCTGACAAAGTTGCTACCCAGCTTGCTACCCTCAATTCTGTTGTCAACTCATCCATGCGTCTCATCTCTTATGCAGCTGATGGAACATGTAGGGCAGTGGGTACAGGAATTGCTCCTAGGAGACATTCCTGGATGCACTTGTGTTCCTTCATGGAGCCCTTCAAGTCATCCTTCATGAACACTCCCTTTGATGGCTCATCCCTTTTCAGGCCTAAAGTGAAAAAAGCCTTAAACAGGTGTGATCAGGACGGAAAGACTCTGTCTACCATCAGGGTCCGTTTCTCCACCTCTACCCGACCCTACCCTAAAGGTCAAAGGGGAGGAAAAATGTGTTTCCAAAAGGCCCAAGGAACCTTTCAGGCCACATGTGGTGAACCGCCCTTTAGGGGCAGAGGAGGGGGCAATAATGGAAGACCCAACCCTCGCCGCAGAGGGGGCCCGCAACACCAGGGCGACAGACATCGCTTCTCTGGGAAGCCCTACCAGCGCTCCTTAGAGGAGGCCCAACTGTCCTGCTCTGGCTTATCTTTGTATCCAGACGCCTGGCTCAAAATAACAAAAGACAGCTGGGTACAAAGTATCATTTCCAGAGGATATTTCATTCCATTCATCACAACCCTCCAATTATAAGAAAAATCCCAGACGTTCCACCCAGTTACAGGGAACAGGCAACAATAGAGATCCAAACGTTGCTAAGAAAAAGAGTCATCCAACCCGTCCCAGCAGACCAGACAGGATCCGGAACTTACTCAAGATTCTTTTTGGTTCCAAAGAAGATGGGTAACTAGAGACCCATATTGGACCTCAGCAGACTGAACCAATATGTAAAGAAAGAGAAGTTTTGGATGGTCATGCTTCGGTCTACACTTCCCTTCTTAGGGAAAGACAATGGGATGTGCTCGGTAGATCTCAAGGATGCGTACTACCATATAAAAATGGCCAGGCCATCCAGGGATCACCTGCTGTTCCAGCTGGGAGCCAGTCATTACCAGTTTGAGCCCTGTCCTTTGGTCTCACTACAGCCCCCAGTGTTCACCAAATACATGGCAGTGGTCACGGCTCACATGAGACGTCTAGGATTCCAGGTGTTTCCGTAACTAGATGATTGGCCCCTTACCGCCACCACCAGGCATCAACT
Organism: Protopterus annectens; assembly: GCF_019279795.1. Classification (NCBI taxonomy): domain Eukaryota; kingdom Metazoa; phylum Chordata; order Ceratodontiformes; family Protopteridae; genus Protopterus; species Protopterus annectens. The sequence goes on from NC_056735.1 coordinate 1,888,416,212, forward strand.
CATTCAGGCCAGGGAGTTCACTCTGTCACTCCACAATCATCTGGGCATTACAGTCAACTCAGAAAAATCTGCCTTGTCACCATCGCAGCATATCGTTTTTATCAGGGCAGAGTTGGACACTACCACCACCACCACCACACTAAGGCTTCTAATAGAAAGAGTCTCTCTTCTTCAGCAGCATCTCAGCCTCCTGATATCAAAAGACAGAGCACCAGCATCAGAAGTTCTGAGATTATTAGGCATGATGGCAGCAGCAATTTTAGCCATACCACTAGCTCATATGCACATGCAGATACTACAATGGCTGTTGTTCACTCAATGGTCTTACCAAGAGCTTCCCATGTCTTACACTATAATGATCACAAATTCATGCAAAAAGGACCTTCGGTGGTGGTTGACCTCACTTCATGTCACGATAGGACGCCCATTTGTGCTACCCCCACCAGTGGCCACAGTGACCACGGACGCTTCCCTGATAGGGTGGTGGGGGCATTTTCAGGGAAAGATAGCCCAAGACACATGGACCGATCAAGAGACACATCTGCATATCAATGTCCTGGCGATGAGAGCGGTACTTCTGGCGTTACAGTACTTTCCGAACTTTCTTCCTCTGGGTACGATTGCGATTCAGACAGACAACATGTCGGTGGTCTATTATTTGAACAAACAAGGAGGAACCAGATCTTACCCCCTTTGTTGAGAGGCCCTCAGAGTATGGCAGTGGTCTGTTTACACCCAGAGCTTTCTGTTGGCAACAGGGAAATCCACCGTGATAGCAGACAAGCTCAGCAGGGCCATCTTGTTGCCCCACGAGTGGTCCCTCAAGAAAGAAATAGCGGACAGGATATTCCACAGGTGGGGCCAGCCTTGCTGCACCCTTTTTGCCAGTCACATGAATATGAAATGCAGAAGCTACTTTGCCATGATTCCCCTCCGGGAGAAGCCACAAGCGACGCACTCGTACACTATTGACCTCCGGGTCATCTCTATGCATTTTCTCCATTTCCATTGATACCCAAGGTTCTACAGAAAGCAAAAACCCTGGGAAGGACCATCATTTTAATAGCCCTTCACTGGCCGCGTCAGATTTGGTTCCCCTTCCTTCGATTTCATCTTTTGGAGGATCCTTGGATTCTGGACCCAGTTCCAGACCTTCTGACGCATTAATCGGGGAATCTTCATCCCTCTCTGAAGTCCCTGAAGCTGACAGCTTGGCTGCTCCAGTTCCCATCATAGCCAGGTTCCATAACCTCTCCAATGAGACAAAACAGATCCTTTTATCTTCTCATAAATCTTCCACTAGGAAACTATATCTTAGCAAATGGAAGAAATTTTCTATATGGGCTTCTAAAAATAATATCGATCCTTACAAAGCCCCTATGACCTCTATCTTGGAGTTCTTAACTATGATCTTTAACAAAGGAGCCGATTCTCCATGGAATCTAAATTTTATGCTTTTCCGGATAATTCTTCCTCCATTTGAACCAGCTTCCTCTTGTGACCTCAAATTTTTATCATGGAAAACTATCTTTCTGGTAGCTATTACTTCTGCCCGCAGAGTGACAGAGCCTCAGGCCTTATCCATCAAGCCTCCATATTTGATATTCCATGCTGACAGAGTCTCTCTTAGAACAAACCCCTCTTTTTTGCTCAAAGTTTGCACTGAAACCAATCTCAACCAGATTATTGATTTGCCAGTCTTCTTCCCCAACCATTCAAACAATTTAGTGTATATGCTGCACAAGCTTCATGTTCACAGACAGCTCAGATTTTATTTGGATAGAACAAAAGATTTCAGAAAATCAGACCAACTCTTTGTTTCATTCTCGGACTCCAAGAAGGGTAGACCAGTGGCAAAAACAATTCTGTTTAAATGGTTATCTGAGTGTATCACCTTTGCCTATTCAGCTGCCAATATGCCTTTGCAACACAAGATTAAAGCTCACTCGACCTGAACAGTTTCTACATCATCTGCTTTTTCTGCCAGGCTTCCCATTGATAATATTTGTGCAGCAGCCACTTGGTCAAAACCTCATACCTTTATCACTCATTACAAAGTTGACAAGGCCTCCAGGGACAGGGCCTCCTTTGGATCCACGGTCCTGAGAAATATACTTCCATGAGCCACCTGAGGTTGATGGTGCTTGGGATGCTACCCATCAGTTAAGAATGAACGACGAGATTGAACAACTTCACATAAAGAAGTTATGTACTTACCATAACGTTCCATGTGAGTTGTTCATCTTGCCTTCATTCTTATGTCCCTCCCTCCTACCCCCTCCTAGGCTGATAGATGACAGAGATGCTGGATCCATCCTGGTTACTCAATCCTTCGATACCTTTCTCTAGGAAATGAAAGAATGACATATGGTATTATTATATGCAGCAAACAAGATCTGAGGTAATTCTAGATGCATCATGGGATAGGTACTTGGCCTCGAGCTATTTGAAGACCTCGAGCTTTGCAATTGGCCATATCAGAGCCGAAGGATCAGCTCCGAACCCATCAGTTAAGAATGAATGCGAGATGAACAACTCATATGGAACATGATGGTAAGTACATAACATGTTAAGTTGTCTCTCTCGCCTTCATTCTTGCTGGTTGGGTTTGGAGCCGATCCTCAGCTCCGACTCGGCTATCTACTAAAGCTCGAGAGCTATTTACTGGCTCGAGGCCTCCCCATATCCCACAATGCTTGGCGCTAGATACCCAGATCTCGTTTGCCGCTTCAGCTACAAGGTTGCGTTTTTACTGGCTCAGGTCATATTAATCTTTTTTGGTGTTATTAGCTTAAAATCTAACTTTGTATTTTTCTTATATAGATTTAGATATATAGATAGATATTATATAGATAGACTATCTTTTATAGATAGTCTTTCCCTTTTAGTATAATTAGACTGTATATCCCCTAGTTTGTCCCACTCAGGAAACTCGTTTTTTTTAGAAAGTTTCTACACTCCCCCCCCCCCTTGTTTCTCCTCTTTAGTGGCTAACCCCACCCTTTTTTGTACCTAATAGGAGTAGTGTTTAGCCTTGTAATATTTGTATATATATTTTTATTAGTGCATAGTTTTTGTTGTTATTCAGTGTGGTGTGATAATTTTTGTTGTTATTATTGTTAGTTTAACTAGTGCGGGTGTGTGACTGTTCCTGTGTGCCTTGTTTAAGCACTAGTTTAATTTTCTCTCTTTGGTATCCCCTCCCAGTATGTCCAAAGATACTAAAGTTTGAGGCTTCAAGAATTGTGACTCGTGCTGTCAGAAGATGTCTCTGACGGACGGCCACACTTCTTGTGTTTATTCACAAACCACAAAAAATCACGAACAAACTAGTTAAAACAAAACGCGAACTGAAAACCAATGAGAGCGGTAGAAACCAGGTTTAATTTAGCGATAAAACAAATGAATGAAATGCTTTCAGTAAAGACTGTGCTCCACCTTCATCAGAATGCAAAAAACAAGATAAGAAGTTACACATCATTTAAAAAATATATCGCCAGAAAGCAATCAGAGACGTCACTTCCGAAGAAGGCGTATTTACTACCTGGCATTCACAAGACAAAAATGTAAATATTTTATATAATAAGTCTTTTAATTTACTTATATACAGAAAGTTTGATGTATTAACATCTTTAAAAAAATAATATTTGTCAATTAGGCACACTTACCGTCTATTATTTTTCATCTATATCTAGAAATTCAATGTAATATATAAGTAATATTTAATATTTAAATTCCTGTATGTCACATGTATTGAATATATTAAATCCATAACATACTTGTAAAAAAATTTTTTTTTTAAGAGACATATTGTTATTAACTTATTTGAAAGTTTTTTCGTAGTTTTCCGATAATAAGATTTACTAAAACTGTTATAAAACTTCTTTGCTGCTGGATTTAGTATGTAGGGCTAGTTAATAGTCTTGTGCTGTCGAAGATTTGTCTATTCTATTTTATTTTATTTGTTGTATATATTTGAAAAGGAGACATCAACTTTCAAATACATCTTTGCAATGTTTATTATTATATAAAATATTTGCATTTTTGTCTTGTGAACGCCAGGTAGTAAATACGCCTTCTTCGGAAGTGACGTCTCTGATTGCTTTCTGGCGATATATTTTTTAAAAGATGTGTAACTTCTTATCTTGTTTTTTGCATTCTGATGAAGGTGGAGCACAGTCTTTACTGAAAGCGTTTCATTCATTTGTTTTATCGCTAAATTAAACCTGGTTTCTACTGCTCTCATTGGTTTTCACTTCTTGTGTTTATTGCTTGGGTTCCCTACATCTGCAGGACTCCTGCTCGGTCTGTCACGCCTTCAGCCCGAGAGTCCTGCAGGAGCGTAGGAACAAGCTTATTTTGAGAGGCTTACTTAAGCCAGAGGGATCCCCGGTGAAGCCTCAGCTGGGGAAATCCTTAAAGTCCGCCAAGCCGTCGGCTCCCAGCTCGGAGTCGTCGCCGGGCAGAGCATCTGCCTCCTCTTCGGTTCCGGCTGGAACCGACATCTCTGGACCTCAATCGGCTCCATTTTTAGTGTCAGAACCATCTTTGCGCCGAAAACGTTCTAGGTCCCCTTCCCTAGAATCGGTTAGTTCGGCTCCGAGGTCACCATTGCTTCAGTCTGAATGAAGCCATAGGTCCCACTCCTCTCGGTCCTCCAGGCTATCCGATCATGACTTGGAGAGGGTGGTCAGTAGACTCCTTAAATCGCAGGCCCTGGCCAAAATGTTAACCAGCCCTTCTCAACAGACTGTGGCTGTCCCTGTGTTTTCAGCAGTTCCTCCTCCGACTCCCCCTTTGCGTTCGGAGCCGGAGCTGGTTGGGGCTCAAATCTTGGAAATGTCGGAGCCGATACCACACCTTTTGGCGCCTTCGTTGGCTCCAATCTCTTCATTGGTTCCTTCCTTGGAGGGATCTGGGCGCCGGGACTCCCTCGTCGGCTCCGAGGGGGTGAGTGGCATTGGACCCTTGTCCGACCCCATTCTCCCTCTCGGGGCTTCGGCGCAGGTGAGCTCGGCTCCGACATCGGCCTCGGAGCCGTCTCTCTTGGTGCCGGGAGGGGTTCACGTCTCTTCGGAGTGGGGACCTTCTGCTCTGCCTGATAGGGGCACCTTCGAGGTCATGAGGAGCGTGCTGACTCCTGAGTCAGCTCCTCAATCGACCCCGTTGGCTCCTCCCCCCATGGTGCCTGCATCGGTCTCTGCCCACCCTTCTGACCCCAAGCGTGGAGAACAGATGCTCCAGGTCGCCCCATTGGGCATATCTTCCTCTTCCGAGGCCTCCCCTGATCATTCAGAGGAGCCCCCTCGGAAGAGAAAATATAAGAGGAAACATGTCGACTCCCTCGAGTCAGTCACGTCTGATACCGACTTGGAGGATTCGGAAGGGCCCCCAAGATCCCCCTCTGAGGATGTCTCTTTTTCAGACATCCTAGAGATCCTTAAGCAGAGGGGGAACTGGACTGCCCTTAACCCTTCTGAGGACGAGTCGGTATACCTGGACGCGTTTGGTTCCCGCCCTTCCACCTCCTGGGTGTCTCCACCCTTCGACCCGCTGATGGAAGTAGTGGCTCGAAGGATGTGGTCAGCCCCGGACACAGTGGAACCAACTCCCCGCAGGCCCACTAAGTTCATTACAGCCCCACCCGACAAAGGTTGCAGCAGTCAAGAAATAGGAGTTGGCTGACCCTTCAGTGCCTGTCCATCCACCTAATAAAGAGTCTAGGACAATGGACAGGTACGGGAAGCGGATGTTTTCCTCAGTGACCTTTTCCATGCGGTCGCTGAATTATCTGTGCCACTTCACCTGCCTTGAAAGGGATCTTCTCAAGGAACTGGGTGATACCCTTCAGGATCCATCAGCTGCGGGGGCTCAAGATAAGATTAACTCCCAGCTGGCGACCTTTAATTCAATCATCAACTCCTCCATGCGGCTCATTTCTTATGCAGCCGATGGGGCGAGTAGGGCCGCAGGTACAGGCGTGGCTTTGAGAAGACATGCCTGGATGCGGTTATGTAACTTTGCTGACCCCTTTAAGGCATCCTTCACCAATACTCCCTTCGATGGTTCGGCTCTGTTTGGACCACAGGTGAAGGATACCCTTACCAGGTGTGAGCAGGAAGGCAAGACTCTCTCTGCCGTGGGAGTCCGTTTTTCCTCTCCCTCTAGACCATACCCTAAAGGACTGAAGAGTGGGAAAATGTGGTTTTGGAAACCCCAGGGAGTCGTGCCTGACACACGTGGTGAGTTTCCCTCCAGGGGCAGGGGAGGGAACAATAATAGACGCTGCCCAAGGGGCAGAGGGTGTCCGCAAAATCAGGGTAGCAGAGAATCTTTCTCTGGCAAACCCTTTCAGCACCCCTGAGGGGCTGCCCGACTGTCCACCTTCGGAGGCAGTCGGGGGAAGATTGTCACTGTACCCAGAAGCCTGGCAACTCCTCACACAAGACAAATGGGTACGGTCTATGATATCCGAAGGTTACAAAATCCCCTTTGTCCACACCCCTGTACAAACAACCAAGTCCCTTCCAGATGTTCCACCCGGTCTAAGGGAACAAGCAGTGCCAGAAATTTCAAAACTGCTAGAAAAACAGGCCATCCAGCCAGTCCCAGCAGATCAGCAAGGATCCGGAATTTACTCCAAGTTATTTTTGGTACCAAAAAAGACAGGGGACTGGAGACCCATTTTGGATCACAGCAAGTTAAACAAATCTGTTCAAAGAACGAAGTTCCGGATGGTCACGCTTCAGTCCATTCTACCCTTTTTGGGTCAGGACAATTGGATGTGCTCCACAGACCTTCAGGATGTGTACTGCCATATCAAAATGGACAGGTGCTCCAGAAGGTTTCTCCGCTTCCGGCCGGGAGCCAGTCACTATCAATTCAGAGCCCTGCCCTTTGGTCTCACCACAGCCCCCAGGGTGTTCAGCAAATGGATGGCAGTGGTTACTGCTCACCTGAGACGGTGAGGATTCCACGTGTTTCCATATCTAGATGACTGGCTCCTTACTGCTTCCACCAGGCATCAACTACTGTGAGCCAGGGATTATACCATCCAAACTTGCTCCGGGCTAGGTATCTCAATAAGTTTCGAAAAGTCTGCATTGTCGCCTTGTCAGTCTATAACCTTTATAGGCGCAAGATTAAATACAAAAGATCTGTCTGCAAAACTTCCTCTAGACAGAGTATCAGACATTCGCCATGTGCAGGTCTTACTACAGTGCAAAAGGATTCAGGCCAGATTTGTACTAAAAACGTTGGGTCTCATGGCAGCAGCAATCATACTAGTTTCCCTGGCTCGTTTTCACATGCGGATTCTTCAGTGGATGCTTTTTACCCAATGGTCTTTTCAACAACTTCCGATGTCTCACAAGATAATAATCACTCAATCATGCAAAGACCACCTGACGTGGTGGATGGTCTCCCCTCTAGTACTCCAGGGCAGACCGTTTGCTCTTCCTCCTACTGTTTCCACGGTGACCACAGATGCCTCCCTGATCGGGTAGGGGAGGCATTTTCAGGGCAGAACTTTCCAGGGCACTTGGCAACCTCTAGAGTACCACCTGCACATAAACGTCTTGGAGATGAGAGCGGTGCTTTTAGCATTGCAAGCTCTTCAGGACTTTCTACCCACTGGGACTATTGCGATTCAAACAGACAATTTGTCTGTAGTGTGGTACATCAACAAGCAGGGCGGAACCAAGTCCTATCCCTTATGTCGAGAAGCACTCAGACTCTGGCAGTGGGCGATCTCCTCTCAACGGTTTCTGATAGCAACGCACATCCCTGGGAAGTCCAACATCATAGCGGACAGGCTAAGCAGAGCTATTCTCATGCCTCAGGAGTGGTCTCTCAATCAGTCAGTAGCGGACAAAATTTTTCGCAGATGGGGTCAACCTTGCTGCGACCTTTTCGCAACTCCTCTCAACAGCAAGTGCGACAATTTCTTCACTCTCTTCCCCCTTCCCGGGCACTCCCCCAGAGATGCTCTAGTTCACGATTGGCTCCGGGGCCTTCTCTATGCATTCCCACCCTTTCCCTTAATTCCCAAACTAATTCAGAAGGCGACCGCATTGGGATCCAGGATGATCCTCATTGCCCCTTATTGACCTTGACAAATTTGGTTCCCATTCCTGCATCATCACCTACTGGAGCAGCCTTGGAATCTGGACCCAGTGCCAGATCTCCTGGTCCATCAGTCGGGCGGGCTGCACCAATCCCTTCAGTCCCTCAACCTCACAGCTTGGCTGCTCCACTTCCAACCTTAGCCAGGCTTCCACATATTTCTCAGCTGGTGCGTAAAATCATCCTTTCTTCACACAAATCTACCACCAGGAAGACTTATGCTAGTAAGTGGAAACGTTTCTCTTTCTGGGCAGAGGCTAGGAATATAAACCCCTTTACATCCCCTGTCCATCACGTTCTAGATTTTTTATCAGAACTCTTCCAAGCTGGTTCCTCGTCTGCCACCATTAGGGTCCAATTAGCTGCTATCGCAAATTTCCATGCGGGCCTGTCAGAAACCAGCATCATGTCCCACAAGCTTTGCAAGGCCTTTCTTAAAGGGACTATTTTGCTTAGGCCCCCGGTCAGAGATCCTCCGCCTCCGTGGGACTTAAACTTGATATTAGCTTCCTTGATTCTCCCCCCTTTTGAACCTGTGGCTTCCTGTTCCTTAAAATTGCTCTTCTGGGAAACTCTCTTTTTAGTAGCCATCACCTCGGCTAGGAGAGTTTCAGAACTTCAAGCCCCCTGTATTCGTCCTCCTTACCTTGTGTTTCATAAGGATAGAGTTTCACTCAGGACTAATCCTTCGTTTCTGCCCAAGATACCTTCCGAAACAAACCTGAATCAGGCTATTGATCTACCTGTCTTTTTTCCTAACTATTCGAACAAAGCTGAACAAAAGTTACACCAACTAGACGTTCATAGGCAATTACGTTTTTATTTGGATAGGACCAAGCAAACAAGGAAATCAGACCAACTCTTCCTGTCCTATGCTGAGGGCAAACAAGGCCTGCCAGTTTCCAAAGTAACCTTTTCCAGGTGGTTGTCCTCCTATTGTTACTTTGATTTATCAGCTGAGACATAAAGAACTCCCTACTAAACCCAAAGGTCATTCCACCAGAGCGTTAGCTACTTCGGTAGCTTTTCAAGCAAGACTACCAATGGAATCTATTTGTGCCGCAGCCACATGGGCCACTCCTCATACTTTCATTTCACATTATAAGTTGGATATGGCCTCTAGGAGTAGAGCTGCTTTTGGTTCCACTGTGCTCAAGAGTCTGTTCCGATGAGCCACCCAGGACTAAGGTGCTAGAGACGCTGTCCCAACCAGCAAGAATGAAGGCGAGAGAGACAACTTAACATTAAGAAGTTATGTACCTACCATAACGTTCCATGTTAGTTGTCTTCTTCTCGCCTTCTTTCTTGTGTCCCACCCTCCATCCCCCTAGTCTGGACAGACCGAGAAGAGCCCCTTTTTGAGGCCTTCTTCCTCTGGTTGAATCTTATCTTGGTTACGTCCTTCTCTGTCTTAGTACTGTAGGAAAACCTTGTAGTATGGACAGGTGTTCTTGTATTTTCTATGGTGTTAGCTGTGCCAAATGAGATCTGGGTATCCAGTGCCAAGCATTGTGGGATATGGGGAGGCCTCGAGCCAGTAAATAGCTCTCGAGCTTTAGTAGATGGCCGAGTCGGAGCCGAGGATCGGCTCTGAACCCAACCAGCAAGAAAGAAGGCGAGAAGAAGACAACTAACATGGAATGTTATGGTAGGTACATAACTTCTTATTCTTTTTCATGCCCTGTACCCTTCTTTAGAAAGCCTTTCAAGCACAGCTAACAAAAGTCTAGCTGGCAAAAGTACAAAACTAAGTGGCAAGGGGAGTCAAAATGGAATGGCAATGGACTCCAGCAGTCTTCCTGCACAAGAGTGCCTGACTACCTGTGGATTTCTTTATCCTTGTCTACTCCTACACGGCGATTCTACCAAACTGTCAGGCAATCTCTCTCATTCCCTGCATATCTAGAAGTAACAACAGGTTTTTGTTTACTAAGAAACAAATTACAGTGGGCTTCCCTTCCTCTGCAGTCAGGAATTCTTCTACTAAAAAAAATACTTATTTTTTTCCCTAAGATTCTAAGAGACATTCTATCTCAAGGTGTAATAGAGACTGTTCCGTCTTAGCAACAATGAAAGGTCTTTTATTCAATGAATGTCCTTATACCCAAGGAGGAAGGCACTTGGAGACAAATCTTGGATCTTTCAGCTCTGACTTGCTTCCTCATTGTACCAAAGTTCATGATATTATCTTTATATTCCGTTTTTTTTTTCTTCTTTTCCACAACTCTTACTTGGTTACCCTGAACATCATGGATGCATATCACCACATACAAATTCACAAAGGCTACATGTGTTATTTAAGATTCAGTTTGTTGTGTTACATTTTCAGTTTACATTTGGTCAATTTACAGCTCCAGTGGTTTTCATAAGATGCCTGGCTCCAGTCATTGCTTTATGTAAACTTCAAGGAATCTTGAACATGGACAATTGCCTCATCTTAGCAGATGCCATCCAAGACACCTTGGCATCCTTTTTTTCTCCATAAACCATTTCCAAAGTCTAGGTTTTAAATTAAATCTAGAGAGATCTGTAGTCACATCCCACAGGTTAACTGCTCTGCAGTGCCTTCTGGATATCTTTGTTGTGCTGGCTTATATTCCTCCATAGAACATCTTTTTTGTAGTATCTCCATTTCCTAGATCTGTCTTACCAGTCCATTTCCACAGCAAGGGATTTTGTCAAATGTCTAGGTTACATGGCATCACCTATCTTCTTGGCTCCTTTAACCAAACTTCACATGAGGACGAGTCCATGATTCCTCTAATCAGTCTGGTGTAGACACCTACAACCCCTATCGTTTCCTGTCCCAGTCTTGAATTTCATCCAAAAGGAACTCCTTTGATAGGCCAACCATTACTGCTTAATCCAGACCCTCCCCCCAGTTCCAAATCAGTCTGTCACCACACATGCCTTGGACATCCTTGCTAGAAAAGAGGCAAGTTATGCAGGACCTGAAACATACTTTACTCTCCCCAGTGCCCAAGATCCGGAGGCATTACCCAGTTAAGACTGGTCCTTTTGTCAGAAGAGATCAAAAACAACCTCATGAAGGTAAAAAAGGTAATAAAAAGGGGTTCATGTCACTACATCGACATATTATTATGTCGACAATTACTGCAGCGACACGAAATAATCGACAATTGAAACCGTCGACAACTGGAATCACACACTTTAACTTTACCGACAACCCGAAAGCACTTTTAAATGGAATGCTACCTTGGGCCGAGTGCTAACATGGGTCAAGATGGGGGTGAAACACCAGTAATGTAGACGTACAAATCACGCCCCCATCTTGACCCATGTTAGTACTCGGCCCAAGGTAGCATTCCATTTAAAAGTGCTTTTGGGTTGTCGGTAAAGTTAAAGTGTGTGATTCCAGTTGTTGACGGTTTCAATTGTCGATTATTTCGTGTCGCTGCAGTAATTGTCGACATAATAATATGTCGATGTAGTGACATGAACCCAATAAAAAGACATTTCAAGATAAATCATGGCAGGATGTCCAAGAGCTCCAAGTCTCCTTTTCCTGACAAATCTGTCTCCTTATGACTATATACCTATGCTATTTTCTTCCTGTGAGAAGCTAGTTCCCTCTGAACCATATCCCTTCTTTTTCTGATGTATGTCTGCTATCCTCCCATTCTTTCTTGTCTCTCTAATGGGATGGCATCCTACCCATCCTTTCCTTTGTTAAGAGTGAGCGAAGTATTTATTCAGTACATCTACTTTGTCCTAGTCTTCTGTGATCTCTTTCCTATCTTTGCTCGACCTTGTTAATTCTTTTCTTCCCTTCTTTTACGGGCTGTGAGAAAGCCCATACTTTCTTTTTGCTAATGTGCTATCACAGCATTTCATGCCCTTACTATTATTGTTGACTTTTTACTAACCTCCTTGTGCTGTCCCTCCTTCACCTCCCCACTTCTTATTTTCCACATCTTGTAGACCTATCGTTTTCTGTGATTGATAGCCCTACACTGTCCTTCTTCTCTGTTGACCATTTTGCTTCTTCCTCACATCCTTGCTGATAGACCTAAGCACTCCATCTCTAACCTTCCCCTGCTTACACTTATCAAGGGTATCAGAAATTGTCAGAGATTTGGGATGCATAGCTAGGCTTAAAAAGGCCCTTGTGGTCGTTAGCCTAGTAAACGCCTATGAACCTATTAACCTATAAAACACATAACTTGTTTACTCCCTCAGTTTGTTCCCAGTCTGCTAACTCATCCATGACCATCTCCCCAACTCTTTATAGTCCATGCTTCTAAAATCTCACACCATTGTTTTAGTCTTTTTATTATCACCCCAACTCCCACGCTAAACCACAAAGTGGCATGATCATCGTTGGCTATTGTTGCCTTAACCATGATATCCATGACATCCTTTGCATTCTTCAGGACCATTTACAGAATTCTGTCATTTATGATACAATCCTTCACCATCTGGCTGAATCCCTTATAGATTTGTGACTTGTGAGTTCCCTCTCTCGGGTTTGTCTTCTTTCTCCAGGACACCCATACCAGTCAATTCTGAAGTAAATTTGTAGATACCATCTGGTCATCTAGTGTATGTTTAAAGGAAGCTAATGAGTTGCAGTGATTAACATGTAAAGGAAGTTTATTCCAGAGGTTTGGAGGCACATGGTTACAAACCTGTACCTCCACCATGTATATGGATTTGTTTCTGAAGATTTATGTCACTGTTTTTAGTATTGGTGGAGATGTTGGACTTGCTGAGAAACAGGAACTCCAGGACAGTTGGATCTCTAATGGTGTGATAAGGAAAACAGAGCTCTCCAGTCAGCAGTCTAAAAGATATTGAGTGAAGGGATAACATTTCCAGCCTTTATTAGTAGCTCATAGACTTTAGACCTGTGATCTTTTTGCTTGTGAACCTTTGGAGTCTTTCTAATTGTTTGATATGTTAAGTGAAATATATCTTAAAGGGGTTGTTGTACTTGATAACTGGCCTGATCAATGCTGACGTTAAGGAAGCGTTCACCTCTGTAGTCTTTGATGATACTCCTTTGTCAGTAAGCTGTGCTAAATAAAAAGATTTACTGATAACCTCTGTCATAGGATGGTCAAAAGAGAGGGAGCTATCAACCCAAGTACCTAAGTCCCTGACTACATTCTTGTTTTGTAGTATTGTGTTATGTTGTCTACTCTAAATGATAAGGGGAGGGGTTGTCTACCACAAATGATGATGTTACACATTTTAGCATTTAGTTTGAGCACATTTTTGCTACACCAAGAATTTATTAGGAAAAGTTCATTCTAAAAGGTTTGGATGTCACAGGGTGAGTTAACAACCACCCTCAGTTTGCAGTCATCCCCAGACTTTATTAGCCAGAGTTCTTAGCTCTCTGCTCGGAGATCCCTTATGGTCCTGACATCCCTGAGCTTTTAATCTCCCAATCGACTTCTAGCACATTGCTCCCCCATAAATATTGTCCTCTTCCTCCTATCCCACCCCTTTATTCTCTCCTCCTAATCTCTCATTCTCCTCCCTTGTTGTGCCTAGTGGACACAGTACACTGTTGCAGTCCATCCACTCTACATTATCTACAAGGGTACTCCACCCAGCTTCTAGCCATGGATGTATCCTTGCCTATTTCTGGTTTGGTATTCTCTCTTCTCTCTGACGTTAGAGCTAAACTAGCTCCCTTATATATGCCTGTTTTGATGTCAGCCAAAGTTACTGAAGCAAAAAATATTCTGTTTGAATAGTAAGTTTCCTAATGTTAACACCATCTCAACTTTAGTTCTTTTTTAGCCAGAATGCCCATAGAACCAAGCCAGAACTTCTAAGACATTCTTATGGTCTATAATGGTATACAAAGTCTTGAAATTAACTGTGACCGAAAAGATCACCAGGATGGTACTGACAGTCTTTTAAAGACATCCAAAAAATGGGCTTCACCTATATACAACCTAACCCTAGCTGTAAAAACAATAATCAGGCAGTCCCCATATAGAGAGATGTATCTGCCAAGCACCTATATCTGGAGACAGTGAATCTAAGAGGTGTATAGATCAGATGTTTGTGAAGTTTGGACAGGCCATGTAATATGGACTGCCTTGAATATTCTATCATATAAAATTCATAGGCATCTTTAGATAATAAACCATAAAGAGGTCATACTAATTGACAAGCCTGGTTCTTCGGCTCCAAAGTCCTCGGAGCTGTAAGATGCTTCTTCTCGGAGCCGTTCCACGGATATTTCACTGGTTTCTCCGACACTGAGATCTTCAATTCTGCACAGGTCTCGCTCTCCATCCCTATCTTCCAGGTCCACCAGGTGCTTATCGGATGATGATGTGGAATGGGTGGTGTGCAGACTCTTGAAGTCGCCGGCGCTCACTAAATTATTCTCGGCTCTGACCCATTTGGTCACAGAGCCTACTGTACCAATTGCACCCTCTGTTGTTCCTCCTCTGAGCCAAGCTGGACCTTCAGAGCCAGAGTGATTGGTACCGCTTACTGTGGATCCGTCAATTCCGAGTCCCTCTTCGGTGTTCACGGAGCCGGCTTCTGCTCTGACTCTCTCGGTGCCGGGGAGTTTGGCAGCTGGCGGGATCTGCCTTTGAGCTGATGAGGAGTGTGTTGTCTACCCATTCAGCGCCACAGAAGCATACTAGCACTCATCCCCCTAAGGCACCAGCTAATGTCTCGGCACCACCCATTCCACAGGACAGCAGAGATCCAGAGCCTCAGGATCCCCCATTGGGTGAACCCCTCTCCTCTGAGGCCTCCCCAGAATATCCTTCTGAAGAGCCACCTCAGAAGAGAACTTGCAAGAGGAAGCACGTAGACTCTCCAGATGAGTCCGTCACTTCAGACACTGACCTCGATGAGTCGGGAGGGTCCCCACGGTCGTCCTCTGATGATATCTCATTTCCAGATATTCTAGAGATCCTGAAATAGAGACGCGCCTGGCAGGCCACCACCCCTTCTGATGAGGAGTCAGTGTACCTGAAGGCCTTTGGATCCCAACCTTCAGCCTCCTGGGTGTCTCCGCCTTTCGATGAGCTAATGGACCTGGTTAGTCAAAAGTCATGGAAGTCACCTGACACAATGGAACCCGTCCCTTGAAGGCCAAACAAATTCTTGTCAGCTCCTTTGGGGAAGGATTTCCTCAATAAAGGGGTACCTGTAGATGCTATGGTGGTGGCAGCAGCCACCAAGAAGGAACTTTCAGAGACTTCTTCATCTGTTTATCCTCTGAATAAAGACTCTCAAACGATGGATAGGTACGGGAAGCGTGTCTTTTCGTCAGCGACATTTTCACTCCGATCGCTGAACTACCTATCCCACTTTACAAGGCTACAAAGATATCTCTTGAAAGAGCTTGGAGGTACTCTACAAGGTTCATTAGCTGCGGGGGTGAATGAGAAGGTCTCCTTCCAGCTGTCCACCTTAAATTCCATCGTCAACTCCTCCATGAGGCTGATATTCTATGCAGCAGATGGAGTGAGTAGGGCAGCGGATTCCGGAGTTTCCCTTAGGAGACACTCTTGGATGAGCTTGTGCAGTTTTGCGGAGCCCTTTAAGTCTACTTTTACTAATGCCCTATTTGATGGTTCCTCACTCTTTGGAACCAAAGTAAAAGACACTCTAACCCGATGCGAGCAGGAAGGAAAAACTCTCTGCCGTTGGAGTACTTTTTCTGTACCTTCAAAACCTTATCCTAAAGGCCAGAATAGTGGAAAAATGTGGTTCAAAAGATCCCAGAGAGTTTTCCAGGATGCACTAGGTGATTCCTTCCCCAAGGACAGAGGGGGAGGCAATAACAGTAGACACGCCCCAGAGGCAGAGGGGGCCTGCAGAACCAGGATGACCGTGATTCCTTTCGTGGTCACCCTTATCAGCGCTCCTGAAAGGAGGCCCGACTGCTCTATTCTGGAGGCAGTCGGGGGATGTTTATCCATGTACCCAGAAGCCTGGTGAACAAGAGACAAATGGGTACTAAAAATAATATCCAGAGGGTACTCCATTCCATTTTCCAATTCGGTTCCACAGACCAGAACAATCCCAAATGTTCCACCCAATCTAAGGGAGCAAGCAATTATAGAGATTCAAAAGTTGCTGCACAAAAGAGTCATCCCAGAAGTCCCCACAGACCAAATAGGATTTGGAAATTACTCAAGATTCTTTCTGGTGCCAAAAAGAACAGGGGACTGGAGACCCATATTAGACCTAAGCAAATTAAACTAATCTGTCAAGAAGTCAAAGTTCCGAATGATGACACTGCAGTCTGTACTTCCCTTTTTAGAGAAAGACGATTGGATCTGTTCAATAGACCTTCAAGATGCTTACTACCACATAAAAATGGGCAGGACATCGAGAAAGTACTTACGCTTTCGGCTGGGAGACAGTCATTACCAATTCCGAGCTCTGCCCTTTGGTCTCACTACAGCCCCCAGAGAGTGTTCACCAAATGCATGGCAGTAGTCACGGCTCACCTGAGGCGTCTAGGATTCTGAGTGTTTCCCTGTCTAGACGACTGGCTCCTATCTGCCACCACCAAGCATCTACTCCAAGCCAGGGATCTAACTTTGGACATTTGCAATCAGCTGGGTATTACAGTCAACTTTCAAAAATCTGCCTTGTTGCCCTGTCAACATATTACATTTATAGGTGCAGATCTAGACACCACCTCTATGGTAGCACGTCTTCCAACAGAAAGAGTTGTAGCACTCAGACAGCAGATACTTTATCTCCTTCCCAAGACCAAAGTGAAAGCAAAGATAATTGTAAGATTACTAGGAACAATGGCTTCCACAATAACACTGGTCCCTCTTTCCAGAATGCACATGAGGATCCTTCAGTGGGTGTTATTCTCCCAATGGTCACTTCAAGACCTTCAGATGTCTCACCTAATCAGAATAACAGAATCGTGCAAGAACAACTTAAGATGGTGGATACGCTCCACTCATGTGACCATAGAGAGACCCTTTGTTCCACAGCAACCCATAGCTACGGTGACCATGGACGTTTCCCAGATAGGGTGGGGGGCATTATCTGGGAAAAACAGTCCAAGGTACATGGCAAGAACACGAGGCTCACTTGCATATAAATGTCCTAGAGATGAGAGCAGTGCTTCTTGCGTTGCAAGCACTCCATGACTCTCTCCCTCTAGGGAGAATTGCCATACATTCAGACAATATGTCTATGGTTTGGTACATAAACAAGCAGGGGGGAACCAGATCTTACTCCCTTTGTTTTGAGGACCTGAGAGTTTGGCAATGGGCAGTTTCTTTCCAGCACTTTTTAATAGCAACGCACATTCCAGGGAAGTCCAGAGTGATAACAGACAAGTTGACCAGGGCAATTTTAATGCCTCATGAGTGGTCTCTCAATCAGAATGTAGCAGAAATTATTTTCCGAACATGGGGTCTGCCTTGCGATCGTTTTGCCACTCCCATGAATGCCAAGTGCAGCAACTACTTTCCACTAATCCCCCCTCTGTGGGAGACACAGAGAGACGCACTTGGTCACGATTGGCCTGCGGGACTTCTGTATGCTTTTTCTCTGTTTCCTCTCATACCCAGTCATTCAGAAAGCACAGTACTTAGGAAGCAGGATAATTCTCATTGCTCCTTACTGGCCTCGCCAAGTTTGGTTTCCCTTCATCTTCAGGAGAAGCCTTGGACTCTGGACCCAGTTCCAGACCTGCTGACACATATGTCAGGGGCGCTTCATCCTCCTCTCCACACCCTAAAATTGACAGCTTGGCTGCTCCACCTCCCAACTTAGTCAGGCTTCACAATTTCACTCCTAATGTCATCTCATAAAGCTTCCACTAGAAAACTGTATTTTAGCAAATGGAAAAAGTTTTCCTTTTGGGCTCAAAACAGGAGCATTGATCCCTTTTCTGCACCCATCCATTCTATTTTGGAATTTTTGGCGGAACTCTTCCAGCAAGGTTCAGCTGGAGCAACCATCAGGGTTCAGCTCGCTGCAATATCTAATTTCCACATTGGTGATTCTAACTCCAACTTAATGTCACACAGGTTGTGTAGAGCCTTCTTGAAAGGTGCCTCCTTATTAAGACCTCCCTTTAAGGAACCCTTTTCTCCTTGGGATTTAAATTTTGTTCTGTCTCACCTGACGTTACCAGCCTTTGAGCCCTCATCTTCTTCAGACCTCAAGTTCCTTTCCTGGAAGACCTTGTTTCTGGTGGCTATAACATCTGCTAGAAGAGTATCAGAGTTGCAAGCTCTTTCTATTAAACCGCCATATTTGTTTTTTTCATAAGGATAGGGTATCCTTGCGAACTAACCCATCTTTCGTACCCAAAGTCTCTTCTCCAAATAACATAAATCAATCTATAAAGCTTCCATTGTTCTTTTCTAATCATAGCAACAAGGCAGAATACAAATTACATCAACTAGATGTGCATAGACAACTCAGATTCTGTTTGCATAGGACCAAAAATTTTAGAAGATCTGACCAATTATTCGTATCCTTCTCTGATGCAAAAAAGGGTAGCTCAGTTTCCAAAACTACTCTTTCTAATTGGCTCTCTAACTGTATTAAATTCATCTATACCACAAATCAAAGAGATTTACTTTTCAAAGTGAAGGCTCATTCCACTAGAGCAATGGCTACGTCATCTGCCTTTCAAGCCAGAATTCCTATGGATAATATTTGTGCAGCAGCTACTTGGACCACTCCTCATACTTTTATCATGCATTACAAAGTGGATTTGGCCTCCAGGGACAGGGCCTCCTTTGGTTCCACGGTGCTTAAAGGTGTACTCTTGTGAGCCACCCAGGGAAGAGGAGCTAGGGACGCTGTCCCATCATTGTAAGAATGAAGGCGAGATAGGACAACATAACATAAAGAAGTTATGTACTCACCATAATGTTCCATGTTTGTTGTCCATCTCACCATTCATTCTTACAAATCCTCACTCCTTCCCCCTGCCAAAGACTCCTTGTGGACCTGGTGGATGTTTTTACTACCTTCAGGAGTTCTTTGTTTCAGTTTGTTTCTCTTTCTATTGGGTATAGTATATATTTATACACACACACACACACACACATATATATATATATATATATATATATATATATATATATATATATATATATATATATATGTATATATGTATATAGTTTACATTTCATTCAGCAGTAGCAGCAAACAAGATCTGGGGAATTACACCACTGCATTGTGGGATACCTATTTGCCACGAGCCAGGTTTCAGACTTTCAGCTATGAATTCGGCCGAGTCACCCATCATTGTAAGAATGAACGGCAAGATGGACAACAAGCATGGAACGTTATGGTGAGTACATAACTTCTTTGTTTCATATTTATAAGTACTTATGGACTATGGTTGAAAAATATCTCAGCAACTTTAAACAGCATTTTAGTTTTTCTCCATATTTTTGGAATGCACACAAACTCATTGGGTTATCTCCAAGTTGTATTTTTTTCTCTGTGTTCCCACTTCTATATCATGACATTTTTAAGGCAATATGCTTATTGGAATTCCTCCAGTGCTGTACCGGTAGCGTTGTCACCTCACAGCAAGAGATTCTCCGGTTTGAGTCTCAGCTGGAGTGCCTTCTGTGTAGAGTCTGCATGTCCTCCCTGCGTTCATGTGGGTTTCCTCCTGTTTTCCTCCCACGTTACAAAGATATCCTTCTGGTGCATTTCTTCTGGGACTGTGCAAAAAGTTGGCTTTGTTCTAAGTCAGACTTTCCTGGTAAACAAATGTAAAATAACTAAATAATAACTAAAAGAATTTCATAATATCCATCCTACTA
Source organism: Protopterus annectens (assembly GCF_019279795.1). Classification (NCBI taxonomy): domain Eukaryota; kingdom Metazoa; phylum Chordata; order Ceratodontiformes; family Protopteridae; genus Protopterus; species Protopterus annectens. The sequence goes on from NC_056735.1 coordinate 1,888,436,113, forward strand.
AGACTATTATCTTTCTTTAGTTGTAGCACTTCTATTTTACGGAATAAGTTAGGCTTGGACTTTTTTGTAATTTTCTAGCCAGGTAAGACGCCCCTAGGCAGATGTGCTTGTTCCATATATAACAGAGGACCAATATTTTGATTGCAACTTGCATAAATACACAGTATGCAAGAGAATATATGTATCAAATCCAAGTCTTTGTGATGTCACCTGTGCATACCTCTCAGCTGTCTAGAATTTTATAGAACGTCCCTGACTTTGTCTCATTTTTACCCTGCCCCTCATAAAAAATTTGATTTTCTGGTAAATCACTAAGGATTACATTCAGTTAATAATGCCAGACATTACATTTTCATACCTCCTATTGATCAGAAATTGCATGTTGATACAAAACCTATTGTTCCATTAACTTTTTGAAGTGAATTAGAGTAATATTTAAAACTTGTTGCTTTTTTTGGACTTTTGTCCTCCCATTATTTTTCTCTTTGTCCAGAATTCTTGAACAGAGAAGTTGAGAAGTATGCAGCTGTGTTATATTGTCAAGCTAATAACTCCACTCTTCTACAGTTTATCATATTTTTTTCTGTTTATACAGATGCAGAACAAACGATGTGAGGCCATTCTTAAAAGGTTGCATAGTCAGCTAAACAAGGCCCAGTCCAAGAAAAGACAGTGGAATTGGGATATTCAGCAGATGGAAAAAACAGTTGCTTACATGAAGAAATGCCTTGGAATGAAAGACTAATGTTAATGTATGTATGAACTGCCAGATGTACTAAGATAACTAATGCCAAAAGATATTTTTTCAATGAGAAAATAAAATTCTTGTGCTACCTAGCAAATAATTTCACCATACTGCATTTCAGTAAATAATTTCACCGTAATGAGTTTAAGCAAATAATTTCATCGCAATGAGTTTACAGTGAAGAAACAGAGAATTGGGCACATAATTTTGTAATAGTGCTAAACAAGTTAAAATGGAAAAAGATAATCCAGCATTTGCAGCATCAGCTCTAAAGCTACAGTTAAGCTGTATCTGAAACACATTAAAAGGGGCTCAATTATTTTCATTAGTCTTGAGAAAATGTATGCTTCTTGCTCACAAAAATGACAGCCTGCAAGGCAATGTTTCCGTTGCTACATGTAGTGAGCTCTAAACTTCATAGACTGGAATGGCAGTATGCTAGTGTAAATCAGAAATGAGAAGTAGTAAAATCCCTGGGGCAGAATGTCATTACTGAATCTGTTTTATAGCAGAGTATCTTGTTAGAATTCACAATACCACAATTTAAGAAAATAAGCAAAAATACCACTCAGCCAGTGGAAAGAAGCAGCAAAATAAACTTCTATAAACACAAAACAGATTTATTTAAAGCCAAACTCTAGCGCTTCGGCCACAGCCTTCTCGGAGTACAAAAACACAAAAGAACACACCCCTTATATACAGCACTTAATTATATCAATTACTTCATTTAAATAATTAATTACATACGTGTTTTCCAATTGCATTCCATGGCTAAGTTTTATTGTTTACCTAAAATTCATAAGAGCATGGAGCAGCCTCCTGGTCGTCCTATAGTAGCGGCAGATAAATACTTCTTACATGGTGTAGGAAAATTGCTACATTTTCATTTTGTAAATTATGTAATGAAACTAGAATCATATGTTCAGGATTCTTTTGACTTTATTAATAAATTCAAATCAGTTAAATGTGGTGAAGGCTTTTACTGGGTGGTGATTGATGTGAAAAGTCTTTATACTTTTATTCTACATAATGTAGGTTTGGAAGCCGTGCATTTTTTTCTAGGGAATACCCCTTTGAGTTATTATGTTATTGAGTTATTGCATTTTTGTTTAACAAACAATTTTTGTGAGTTCAATAAGTGTATTTATCATCAGTTACAGGGCACAGCAATGGGTGCATCTTGCACCCATGTATGCTAGCCTTGTAATGGGTTTATTTGAAGTTGAATTTTTGTATCAAAATTTTTTTTTTTATTCATAATGTAGTTTTTTATGCACGTTTTACTGATGATTTAATTTTTTTGTGCAAAACTGGTGAAAATCTAGTTGAGACCTTTGTTGGACAGCTGAACAATAATCATTTTGGTTTGAGTTTTGATGGATTGCAAGTAGGAAAAAAAGTTGTATTTTTGGATCTGGAGTTAGATGTTAGTTCTGGAAATATTACCACTAAAATCCATAGAAAATTTAATGATGTTGCCCACTTTCTTGATAGTAATAGTTGTCACCCTATGCATACGCTTTGTGCTTTACCCTTTAATGAGCTTTTACGAGTCAGTAGAGTATGTAGTGACCCAGATATTTTGCGGCATGAATTGATTCAAACTTGTTTGGTATTTAAACAAAGAGGATATAGTAAAGATCTCATACTCCAGTCTGTGAGGAAATTGCTATTTCAGCAAAGCCAGGATTTTGGACAGTGGAGTCTAAATAACTAGTTAAGGGTAAAGGATACAGTGATAAGTGGGGATAGGAAGGTTTATTTTGTAACGAGTTACAATATTTTTAGTCAAGAAGTAGTGGATACAATTAAACATCATTGGGATTTTCTTCTCAAGGGTAAGAATAAGGTAAAAAATGTATATAGATATCCTTTAATTTCATATAAAAAAGGAAGAAATATTAAGGATATGCTTGTACATAATAATTTTGAGCCCCGATGAAATTATACAGAGAAGGAGAAACATATATGGAACTGTCCCATGTGGTGGTTGTTCTGTATGTGGATATATATCGAGTTCCTTTGGAAAAATTAATGGACTGAAGTTTTCCCCAGCTGGTTATTTTACATGTATTACAAAATTGTTTATTTATTTTTATTTATTTATTTATATTTGTTGACTGGGCGTGTCCGACTGGACGTAGGTCCATTTTCAGCGGAGGCCCGGGGAGAAAAGCTCCACAGTTAAAATAAACAGACAGTAGTTACATTGGATTACATAGCGATTAACAATTTACATAGCAATTACTTGCAACATATTTACAGATGAAGAACATAGTACATCTGTAGACAACTAGAATCTTTATCTGTGAAGTACATAACAACATTAACAAATGTTACAATAAGAAGTTCCTGCTGTATAATAAGTACTAGGCTTATGAGCATCTGAGCTTGCTATAATCAAGGTAGTTAGTGGAGTGAAAAGAAAGGTAGTGGTTAGATGGGGTGGGTGATATTAGAGTGGGAATTGCAAGGGCATAGCCAGCATGTTTTTAGGTGCGCTTTTAGTAAAGTTTTGAAGTGGGTGCATGATGGTATGGAGGTAATTGTGGGTGGGAGGGGGTTCTATAATTTGGCTATGGTGCAAGAGAATAGTACTTCACCAGCAGAGTTTTTGGCTTTAGTGATCTGCAAGTGATTTTTGTTGCTGGATGTTAGTGGTCTGGTGGTGCGATAGGGTTGGAGTAGATTCTGGAGGGATGGGACATTTAGTGGATGGTTTACTAGTTTGTGGGCGAGTGAGAGTTGATACCATTGAAGGAGGTGAGGGAGTTCAAGCCAGCTCAGTTCAGCAAGTGAGAGACAGTGGTGACTACGGTAGGATGCCCCTGTGGCGAATTTGGCGATTTTGTTGTAGCAGGTCTCTAGCTTGTTTAGATCGCATTGCCTTAGGTTGGTATATATTGGAGAGGCATAAAGAAGGGTGGAGATAAGGTGGGAATTTGCTATTGAAATCTTTGCTGCTTTGGTGAGAAGTTGCTTATTTCTGTATAACGCTCCTAGTTTTTTGTGGACCTTTTTATGGTCATGGATATGTGAATGTCAAATTTTTGTTTATTGTCTATTTCCACTCGTAGCAATTTGTTGTGTTCAGTTGGGTATATAATGGTGTTGTCTTTTGCTGTGATGTTAAAGTGAGAGTTGTTTTGAGTATGTTTGGTGGGTTGGAAGATGAGTAGTTTAGTTTTGTTTGGGTTGAGTATTAATTGGGCTTCGGATAACCAAGTTTCAACAGAGGAAAAGGCTTCCCTTGTGACTTTTTGCAGTTTGGGTAGGGACTGGCCTGAGCAGATGATAGTTGAATCATCTGCGTATTGTATGAGTGTGCCATGTTTGGTGGCAGAGGCTAGATTATTGGTGAAAACAGAGAAGAGTAAGGGTCCAAGGATGGATCCTTAGGGAACCCCTATGGAAACAGGTAGTTGGGGAGATATGTCATTCTGCCATACAACGGATTGTTGGCGGTCAGACAGGTAACTCTGAAACCAGTTGGTGACTGATTGTGAGAAGGATAGGTTATTAAGGACAGAGATAAGTTGTTTGTGTGGGACCATGTCAAATGCTTTAGATAGGTCTAGGAAAGTAGCAGAGGAGTGATAGCCATTGTTTTTATGCTGAAGGATAGTGTTAGTAAAGGAGAGTAAGGCAGTGGTGGTGCTATGGTTTGGTTGGAAACCGTGCTGAGTATTGGAAAGGAGGTTGTTAGTAAGGAGGTAGTCTGAGACCTGAGAGTGTATGCATCTCTCTAGTATTTTGGAGAGTGGAGAGAGAATAGCTATGGGGCGGTAATTAGTTAGTTCTGTGGAGGGTCCACCTTTGTGGAGGGTAATTATATGTGATACTTCCCACAGTGTGTGAACGTAACTTTCTGACAGAGATCGGTTAATCAAGATGGATACTGGGTAGGCTAGAGCATCAGCTGCGATTTGTAGGTATTCACTTCGGAGGTTGTCTGCTGCTAATTTGGTGGGCTTAAGTTTAGTTAAGAGTTTTTTTTATGTTGGAGGTAGGTACAGGAGAAAAAGAGAAGGCAGTGGGGAGATTACTAGTTGAAGGTGTGGGTTGGAGGGGAGGTGGGTTGTCTTGTTTAGCTAGTGATAGTATGGTTTGTGTGAAGTGTGTGTTGAATGAGGTAGCAATATTTTCTGAGGAGTGAGGGATGTTAGGAGGAGGGGTACTGACTTTACCTGGGTGGAGGATGGAGTTTATGGAGGACCAGAATTGTTTAGGGCTGTGTTGGGAGGCGTCTAGGGCAGACTGGTAGTATTGGAATTTGTCCTGTTTTATTAACTTTTTGACTCTATTGCGTAGTTCTAGGAATTTCTGTCTAGTTGAGGGGGTTTTGGTTTTGCGCCAGTGCTCCCAGGCTTTATCCCTGTTTTTCATTTCTGACTTAGTGGTTTTCTGTAGCCATGGGGGGGTTGTGCTTTGATTCTGGAAAGTCTTATGGGGGCATGGTAATTAAGGATGCTCAGGAAGGTAGTATTAAAACATTCAACTGCATCATCAAGACTGAGGTACTTTAGAGGATGCCAGTTACATTCTTTGAGGGATGAGATGAATGTGAGTGGGTTAAAGTTTAGTGTTTTACGTATTTGACGGTAGATGACAGGTTTAGCTTGGTATAGGTATTTTTTGAGTAGGAATGTTGGGGAGTGATCACTGAGGCTCCAATCCAGGGTAGTGTGCTTGCTGGAGTTTTTATTTATCCTGGTTGGCGACTGGACTAGTTGGGTGAAGCCATGAAGGTTTACATGATGGGTTGGATGGTTGCCGGAACAGGATTGCCAGTCAATATTGAAATCACCTAAAATGATAGTTTCTTGGGGGAGCTGGTGGGTAGACCAACTGAGGAGGTTTTCTAGTGGAGGGATGTTTTGGCCAGGTGGGAAGTAGCATCCAATTATGTTGATGGTTTTGTTTTGGTTTATTTTGAGGTTGGTATATATTATTTCTTCATTGCCTATTTGTGGAGCTGATGATTTTAAGATCTGGATGTTTAGATGGTGTTTAAATATTATAGCTACACCGCCTCCTTTCTTGTTTAGCCAGTCTACTCTTAGTATGCCATAACCTGTAGGGAGTATTTGCTCACTGGTAATGTGAGATTTTAGCCAGGTTTCTGTCAGGATGACAATATCTGGGAAGTATAAGTCTATGGTGGCATGGAGTTCATGGACTTTGTTGGATATACTTCTAATATTTAGGCTTAGTAGAAGGAAGTCACTTGGTTTTCTATTGGCTGTAATATGGGAGAAGTTGTGGTTTCTAGTCTGATTATGAGGATTGGGGTTGGAGATGGTAGGGCCAGGGTTGGGGGTGGATGTCTCCACTTAGGGCTAGTTTTGATATGCATGAGGTTATTAGTTTTCTCAGTTTTTGAATGTGTTTGTTTATAAGGGAAATTTTATGATTGTGCTCTGTGGGTAATAGGTATGGTGGGAGGGTTACTATGTTAAGTTGTAGGGATGCTTTATGTTTGAGTAATATAGTTGGTAGAATATGTGGGGGTGCATAGGGATGGTTCTTGAGTTGATGGGAGGGGAGCTGAGTGAGGATGAGACATGAGTGGTGGTGTGAGTTGTAGTACAGTAGTAGTGGTTGAGTGGAGGAATGATAAAGCTTTGGTAGGATGTAAGCTATGCAAGGAGAGTGCATGCAGTGAGCATAGGTAAGGTATGCATGTACATGTTAGTTGAGGAGGTGGGATAGTAGTGGGAAGATGGAGGAGGTAGTGTTGGGTTAGCGCTGTGGTTAGCTATTGGAAAGATGGGAGGGGTTTGTGAGTGTAATAAAGGTGGGAACACTGGGGGCGGGAGGTAATAGGGGGTAGGGTGGAGAGCGAAGTGGGTAGAGACACTGTTAGTTGCTCTTATGAGGGGGCTGGAAACAATCAAGTAACAGAGTTAACTGATAAATGAACATATGATAGTGACAAGGGTGGTTGTAGTTTTAAAAATGGTACCTGCCACAGGTAATATTTATTAACTTTGGGATTGTTTTAAGGTAATAAACAGGGAAGGGGGAGGGGAGAACATGGGTGTGAGCAGGCAGTTAATTTGTACTGCTGCTAATTAGCCAAAGCAAAGACAAGTTTGTGTTTAAGAAGCAATCACAATTGACCAAAGACTGCTCTGAAACTGTAAGTCATTTCTTAATCATTTCTCAGGTGGAAAAACAGGATAACCTTGTATCAGTAGGCTACTGTGGTCTTAGTTTAAATTAACAAACACACAGTATTGATCAGTTATGGATACTATTTGCTAACAGAAGGGAATAAGTGAGAAAGTGGAAGATAACTGTGTGTGTGTGGGGGGGGGGGGGGCTGCTTACAAGCCAAAGCAGAGTGCTCTCCAGGGGAAAATGAATATTGGCTCAAACAGGCAGACACATACTCAAAGTTAGCTTTAGCTCTTTGCAGACAGTTCAGACCCGGACTGCACATTTCTTATAAGAATGATAAAGGTGGTACTGCAGTTGAATACTTAAGAGTGGTGTTAGGTTCAAAGTTAACTTTAGCTGTTTGCAGACAGTTCAGACCCGGACTGTGCTTTTCTTATAAGAATGATAAAGGTGGTACCGCAGTTGAATACTTAAGAGTGGTGTTAGGTTCAAAGTTAACTTTAGCTGTTTGCAGACAGTTCAGACCCGGACTGCGCTTTTCCTACAAGAATGTTAAAGGTGGTACCGCAGTTGAATACTTAAGATTGGTGTTAGGTTCAAAGTTAACTGTAGCTGTTTGCAGACAGTTCAGACCCGGACTGCACTTTTCTTATAAGAATGATAAAGGTGGTACCGCAGTTGAATACTTAAGAGTGGTGTTAGGTTCAAAGTTAACTTTAGCTGTTTGCAGACAGTTCAGACCCGGACTGCGCTCATAGCTCTCAACCTTCCATCTCTAAAATGAGGAACACTAGCCTCATAATGTGGAACAAATGAGCAAAATGTGGAAATTTTACTAATGGCTTACTAACAACTTCAACTAGGAAGGTCATAGGATGGTTAAAGTATGCTGTCTTTACTTATAAAGAAGATCTTTCAATGAATTAATATGATTAATTTATATTTGCAATGGATTTCACTTAAAAAATTCCTAGCACTGAATGTGTGACAGAGTCTTTCAATGTGGAACTTTGAGGAACTTCGAGGAACGTGAGCTTTGTAAGACCCCAAATGAGGAACGTTCCTCGTAATGAGGTACACTTGAGAGGTATGACTGCGCTTTTCTTATAAGAATGATAAAGGTGGTACCGCAGTTGAATACTTAAGAGTGGTGTTAGGTTCAAAGTTATCTTTAGCTGTTTGCAGACAGTTCAGACCCAGACTGCACTTTTCTTATATAAGAATGATAAAGGTGGTACCGCAGATGAATACTTAAGAGTGGTGTTAGGTTCAAAGTTAACAAAAGGAGTGATTTATTCTATTTCATGTAGTTGTAGCCTATTTTATATAGGCGAGATCAAACGTACTTTTAGGGTAAGGCTACAGGAATATATTAAAGATGTTAGAAGGAATAATATGGAGAGTCCTGTAGCTTTTCATTTTAATATGGTTCATGTTGGGGAATTGTGTCATTTAAAAGCATGTGTTTTGGAACAAATTGTTGAAAATGATGAGATTGTTTTAAAAGAAAAACTGCATCATAAAGAAACAGTATTTATCTTGAAGTATGATACTTTAGCCCCTAGGGGCATGAATAAGGAATGCAACTGGAAAGCACTTATGTAATTAATTGTTATTTAAATGAAGTAATTGATGTAATTAAGTGTTATATATAAGGGATGTGTTCTTTTGTGTTTTTGTACTCCGAGAAGGCTGTAGCCAAAGCTCTAGAGATTGGTTTTAAATAAATCTGTTTTGTGTTTATAGAAGTTTATTTTGCTGCTGCTTTCCACTGGCTGAGTGGTATTTTTGTTTATCTTGTTAGAATTGTTTGATCCGAAATTTAGGTTTAGGGAGGGGGAAGGGAAATTTAAGACTTAGGGAGGGATGGGGGACTTTAAGGTTAGGGACTTGTTAGTAGCTTTAGGGTTAGGATCAGGGTTCTGGTAAGACAAGAAAATAGAATGAGTTTGTGGGAGTTAGAGCACTTGCCAAAATGAGCGAGTGGCCATAAGGATATGTGTCTCAAGGATATCTAGTAGACCTGCAGAATATAGTAACAGCCTATAAGTTGCTTTGGTGAGCTGTCATTTACCATATATAAAATATCTAAATATTTTGTCTAGTGCATTTGAAATATATAGCTAAATAGATGTATACTATATATATATATATATATATATATATATATATATATATATATATATATATATATATATTTTTTTTTTTTTTTTCTTTTTAAGAAAAACATAGTGCTTCAAACCAACAAAAGTGATGTGGTCAAATTCAGTATTACATTTCACAGATATCCGTAGTGGAAGGGTGATAGTCCATGTGCATTTTTTAGTTGAATACCCTGATACTATTGCCTGAAAACGTCATTATGAAATCTTATGTGGGAATCACAGGATGTGAATGTTCAGTGTTTTTCTCCCATCCAAAGATAAAAGTCTTCTGACTCTTCACAGGATCAGTACTGATTTTTCTAGCTTACTGCTCAGATAAGCCCGATTTGGAGACCTCTTTCCTAGTATTAGATTTATTATTCCCTTTCTGTTTTTGTGTTTATTTAAAATATTTATTTTAATATTTTATTTTATTTCTGTCAGTGTTTACAATAATTCATGTGGGAATTTCTACTTACAGTAGTGTTTATTTGGCTTCTGTTTTGACAAATATTTGATCTGATGTTGTCATTTTCATTCATTCCTTAACTGTTGTGTTCATATCCGATCCTCGGATCTGACTCGGCCTATTCTTCCAGCTCGTGGAACACTGAAACTCTCGAGTTCCTCCCTTTATCCATAATTCCCTTGTCACCTAACTTACATCAGATCTGGTTTGCCACTGTAGCATTCAGACATGGTTGCTGTAAACTCTTGAGTTGGTGTGGTATTTTTTGTAAGTTAGAATTTTTCTTTATTATAATTATGTATATATATATATATTATATATATATATATATATATATATATATATATATATATATATATATATATATATTCTCCTTTTTTTAATCTTTATAACTTTTAAGAAGTTATCTCTAAATTTCTTTCTTTCTTTCTTTCTGTTTCTATTAGCTTACTCTGTTGAGTATTCTTGAATACCATTGTTGGTATTACTGTCCCTTAAATTACTTTATTAATACTCTGTTTAAATTACCATTGTTGGTAATTTCTTCCCTTTCCAAAAAAAAAAAATGTATGACTTCCTGTATCTAATTTCACTGTTATGTCTGATAAACTTTCAGGATCAGATATTGTCCATTTCATTCTTCCTCACTGATGGGTCTTGGGATCCAGTCTCGGATCTGATTTATGATCTAAGCCTGTAGCTCCTCCCTGTCCCATAATGTCTCACATCTCCTTTAACTCCTCAGGTCTCATTTGCCACCATCCAGCACAGACATGATTCCATTGCTTCAAGCTAGGGTTGCCACCTTTCATTGTGGCTAAAACCAGAGTAAAGCCACACCCCTCGCATCATCAGTAACCCCACCCACCCCCTCCCCTGCCCACATTTTATGATGTCACAATGACATCGCTCGGCGAGGAACGACATCTTTTGTCAGGTTGGGAGGGTGGCCTAATGGTTAAGGTGTTTGCCTTACAAACACAAGGTACAGAGTTTGAATCTCACAGGGGATAATTGTCTAGGCTTAAAAAAAATGGCTCACAAGGGCAGTTAGCCTAGTACTAATTTACGAATCTATTAATTTTTGCATTCCTGCTGCCTGCTTTCAGCTGATTTACTATGCTTTTCTGTAAAAAAAAAAAGCATAGTAAATCAGCCAATTTACAAACTCCGATAGTCTGTTTCCTTTTTGAAACAGAATACTGGAGTTTGTACAGTGTTTTCTGGACTTCCAGAGAATGGATAGTCTGGAAAAAAAACAGAGGGGTGGCAACCCTACCTCAAGCGCAAAGAAGTGATTCTTTCTTTTTTGTTAATGTTTATTCCACTTTATTGAACATATTGAATTTTGCTAAACTTTTTCCTTAGTTTCTTTCCTATCTTATCTAAACCTCCCCTCCTAAATAGTTAGTTTTTACATGCATTAGTGTTTGCTCCTCCCCCCTTCACTCACCCTCTTTTAGTCTGACTGTTGGGTTTTCTCCCTTCTTTAGTATTAAAAAAAAAAAAAAAAAACTTTCCCGGTATCTTTACTTCTTCTTTGCTTCTGTTATTTGGTAGGTTTTCTTTGCTGAGAATGTTTGTGTGTGTGTGTGTGTGTGTGTGTGTGTGTGTGTGTGTGTGTGTGTGTGTGTGTGTGTGTGTGTGTGTGTGTGTGTGTGTGTTTGGACCCTGTGTGAAAGTGGTATGGCTGAGAAACTAATGGCGTTCAAAAGATGCACCTCTTGTGGACAAAATATTCCAAATTGGGGTGCCCACAAGAGGTGCAACTACTGTCTATGGCCTGGGCATTTAGAGGCCAACTGTGATATTTGCACAGTTTTTAATCCCAGCGCTCTATCAGACCAAAACAAAAGTTGATTTTGAGAGGACTTTTACCGGCTTCTGGGGCTTAAACCCCTGTGAAATCTATGACTTCCAAGGAGTTGAAGAAGCATACCCCTCAGCATCCCTGGGGGCTACATATTCTGTCCCAGAAAAGAGACAAAAGTTGTTGGATCTGACTGGTTCAGATCCAGTCAATATCTGTTCTTCATCGAATCCAAGAGGTTCTGCCGATCTGACAGAACCTGGATCTACCATGGCAGTTCCTCAGATCCAAACCTTATTGGGTCCTAAAACTTCAGGTGCATAAGACATCATTAGGATCCTAAGTTTCCTGTCTCTAAGCAAATCCTCCTTGGATCAAAGGTCTCAGAGCCGTACACTGATTTGGAGCAAGTCACCATCCACAGCTCCAACTGCTCAGACCAGTCATTGCTCTGCAAAGTGTACTCATTCCTCGGCCTCCTTTTGATCCTCTCGGCTTTCCCATTCAGATATGGACAGGATGATGCATAGTTTCATCAAAACGCAGATTCAATTGAGGATTCTGCTGTCTCTGTCCCATACTGGATCCATGAGAGCTCCAAGTCCTATAGTACAGTCTTCTCTTCCGATCCGACCATCAGCTTTGGAAATCCATGATCCAGCTTATCTGAGAGAGCTGTCATTGGAGCCAAGGCTATATCTGTCCTCAACTCCGTCAGTGTCCCAGACCAGCTCTGCTCTGATGCTTTCGGAACAGAGCAGATCTCGGACCGGAGATGTCGGTGCCGACTTTGCAGGGTTTATTTTGGCTCTGACTTTGTCGAATCCATCTCTGCCCCTAGGGGCTTCAGCCTTCAACAGTTTGGGTCCAGTTCTATCTGGAACTGTCGGACCCGGGGTGGCTTCTACCTTCTCTCCTTTGGCGGCTTTGGCTGTGGGAGGGGGGTTCCCCGGGTTCATCTGCTTTTCAGGTGGCAGAGAGGACATTTTCCAGAGCTTGAGATGAGTCTTCTCACTCCTACCCAGTCACTTTCTAATCTGAGCTTTGGGTCCATTCATCCTGCCTGTAGTCAGCCCCTCCAGGAGAGCCTGCATGCCTTGCCACCACAGGGGGTTCCCCATTCCTCCAATTCCTCCTCAGAACATCTCACGGGAGAGGTTCAGTGGAAGAAACATTTCAAGAGGAAGCACTTGGACTCCCCTTTAGAATCCTTGACCGAAGAGACCAACTACAACGAGGGAGAAGAGTCCCCCTGATCTCCAGTCGATGACATCTTCTTTGGAGATATTTTAGAAATCCTGAAGCAAAAGGGTGGATGGTCATCTCAACCCCCTTCTTCTGAGGAGTTGTTGTTCTTTGAGGCCTTAGGGATGGCCCCATCTACATCCTGGGTGACCTCACTGCTGGATCAACGTATTGATTTAGTTTCCCGTCAAGCATGGAAGGAGCCAGACACCATGCAGCCTATACCCAAGCATGCAGGTAAGTACGTCAGCCCACCTACTGACCGCTTACATTGAAGCAAAGGTATTCCTGTTGATACCATTGTGGTGGGCAGCAGCCACCAAGAAGGAGCTAGCAGAACAGAGCTCCAGTGTCCACCCCCCAAACAAGGAGTCTCGGGCTTTGGACAGACATGAGAAGAGTGTTTATGCCTCAGCTACCTGTGCATTGAGAGCATTGAATTACTTGGCACATTTCACGTGTCTACAGGGACCTGGTTAAAGAGCTTACCAGCTCTCTGGCAGAGTCCTTGTCGGAGGAGGACCTCAAGAAAGTATCTCCTCAATTGGCCTCTCTTTCCTCCATAGCTAATTCCTTGATAAGGCTAATCTCTAATGACACAGAGGGAACCTCTCAAGCAGCCAGAACAGGTATAGCCCTTAGGAGACATGCTTGGGTGATACTTTGCAGGTTTGTGGAACCCTTTAGGGCAGCCTTTATCAATGCCCCTTTTGATGATCCTTCTCTCATTGGACCATTGGTCAAAGAAACTCTTACCTGCAGTGAGCAGGAGGGAAAGACCTTATCTGCTGTAGGGATCAAATTGTCTTCCCCCAATGGACCTTTTCAAGGAACCAACGGAGTGGGAAGAAGATGTGGTTCCAGAAACCTCAAGGTCCTTTCCCGGATTCCCAAGAAATTTCTCTTCCAGAGGGAGAGGAAGAGGAGTTAGTGGCCGACACCACCCTAGAGGCAGAGGGGGTCTGCAGAATCAGGGCTTCAGAGAACCCTTCTCTGACAGACCCTACCAACGCTCCTGAAGCGTTGCGAGATTGTCTTACTCTGGAGGCAGATGGGAGCAGATTATCATTGCACCTAGACGCCTGGTCAAAGTTAACAAACGACAACTGGGTGCTACAAATAATTTTCAAAGGTTACTATATTCCCTTTTCCCTTCCACCTCCTAGTCCAAGGAGGAGCCTACCCAAATGCCACCCAGTCAGAGGGAGAACGCCATTCTAGAGGTTCAGAAACTTCTCGAAAAGAGTCATCGAAAGGGTCCCAATCCGAACAGTAAGGATGTAGAACATATTCATGCTTTGTTTTGGTGTCACAAAAGATGGGGGACCTGTGACCAATCCTAGATCTGAGCAATCTGACCTATTTATCAAGAAGTCGAAGTTCCATGTGGTTACAGTTCAGTCCATATTGCCCCTACTAAGCAAGGATGATTGGATGTTTTCCATAGCTCTTCAGGATGTGTACAATCATATCAAGTTAAACAGGCACTCCAGGAGACGTTTGAGCTTCCTGCTGGGAGCCAGTCATTATCAGCTCAGAGCACTGCCCTATGGACTCACCACCACTCCCAGCTGTTTACCAAATGCATGTCAGTGGCTAGCAGCTCACCTGAGATTGCAAGGATTGTAGTTGTTTCCATACTTGGACGATTGGCTCCAAACTGCACCAACAAGGCATCAGCTTCTACAAGCCACCCAGTACTTGCTACAAATCTTCAATCATTTTGGAATCACAATAAACCTAGTTCCCTGTACAGAACATAGAGTTCATAGGAAAGCAACTGAACACAATGACGCAAATAGCTGCATTGCCCTCACAGCATGTAATAGCCCTGAGACACCAAGTCGAAGTGTTATTGGATATTCCCACTCCACCTGCATGTCTGACTTTGAGAGCCGTAGGATCTATGTCAGCTGCCATACTCCTAGTACCACTAGCAAGTTTCTTCATGTGAGTACTACAGTGGACTCCAGCTGTTCAGTGGTCCATTCTGTACCAACTACTAGCTGTTCCTGCCAGACTAACCCCAATTTGCAAGTGTCACCTCCAATGGTGGATGTTCTCAGATGACCATTACCTGGGCAGGCCTCTTTCTCTTCCCCCTCTAATAGCCATGGTGATGACAGATGCTTCCCTGTTGGGGTGGGGGGCATTATCAAGGAAAACTGGGCCAAGGCACATGGTCCACAACACAGACCAAGTTGCACATCAACATCCTAGCGATGAGAGCAGTACTTCTGATGCTGGAAGACTTTCATAGCTGTCTCCCTCTGGAAACGATAGCAATTCATACAGACAACATGCCAGTAGTCTGGTACATCAACAAGTGGGGGGAACCTGTTCATACCTCCTGTGCAGAGAGGCAATGAGAGTATGGGAATGGGTGATCTCCTCAACCTGCTTTCTCACTGCAGTGCACATTCCTGGGGAAACCAGCATACTGGCAGACAGACTAAACAGATCTGTCTTGAGTTCACACGAGTGGTCCCTGGACCAATTAGTAGTGAACCAAATATTCAGGTGATGGGTTCAACCATGCTGCAATCTCTTTGCCTCTCCCCTGAACAACAAGTGCAGCAAGTACTTCAGTGTGATCTCCCCAAGCATGGAGTCACTGAGGGATGCTGTAGTCCACGATTGACCTCCAGGTCTCCTGTATGCTTACCCTCCAATTCCTCTAATTGTGAAAGTCCTACAGAAAGCCAGCAGGTTTAAGAGCACTCTGATCCTCATTTTCCCCTTCTGGCCTGGTCAGGTATGGTTCCCCTTCTTAGGGACTCACATCAAATATCCTCCATGGATAATGGATCCCAGGCAGGATCTAATTTCCCATCCATTAGAACATCAACATCTCAGTCTCTGATCCCTGCAATTAACCACTTGGTTTCTCCACTTCCAATGACCGCAGCAGTGGGGCAGCAATTACGTTGTCACCTCACAGCAAGAGGTTCTCCAGTTCAGTTCTTGGCTGGGGTGCCTTCTGTGCAGAGTCTGCATGTCCTCCCTGCATTGGTGTGGGTTTCCTCTGGGTGCTCTGGTTTCCTTCCACACTACAAAGACATGCAGGGTCTTTGCTGAAAATTGACTTAATTCCAAGTTGGACTTTCCCAGTAAACAAATAAAATAAAATAAGTAAATAATAAACAATGATTCTAAGAAAGACCAGGCTACCTTCCCTGATCTGAGAGATTATTCTTGCTTTCCAGAAGCCTTCCACAAAAAAGGTTTATAATAGAAAGTGGAAGAGATCTCCTGTCTCAGCTACACTTCTGTTCCTAAGTTCACTTTTTCAAGATGGTGTCATGTTCTACATCATAAAATTACAATTGGCAGCAATTGAAAATTTTCATGTGGGGAAAGATTCTACTTCTTCATCCTCTGTGTCTGCATCCAAACTACATAAAGATTTTATGAAAAGTGTTTTCCTGTTTAGGCCTCCAATAAAATATCTTTCCTCCCCTTGGGACCTCACCATTGTACTTCAAGGCCTCAATCTGAAACCCTTTGAACCTGCTGACTCCTGCGACATGAAGTTTCTGTCTTAGAAAAACATTTTTCTTGTGACCATTACTTCAGCCAAATGAGTGTCTGAGCTGCAAGCTCTATCATCCAAACCACCTTATATCACCTTTTTCAGAGACAGGGTCTCTTTAAGAATGAATTGTACATTTATGCCTAAAGTTCCCACAGAATCAAATATTAACTGGTCTATTCATCTACCAGTCTTTTTCCCCAGTCATTCTAACAAAGGCAAATATATGTTACATTTGCTTGACATCCATAGACAGTTGCGAATTTACTTACACGGGACAAAGAAACGTAGAAAGTCTGACCAACTATTTATATCCTTTTCATCTAATCGACTAGGCCAGACAGTGTCCAAAATCACACTAGGAAAATGGATTACTGATTGTATTTCTGATGTCTGTTCCTTGAGAGGCATGCAGTTTGCCTGTCCCCCAAAATCTCATTCTACTAGGTTGATGTCCACCTCGTCTGCCTTTTCATGTAGAACCTCTATTGACAAGATTTGTGCAACAGCAACTTGGTCCAAGTCACATACATTTGTTTCACATTTGAAATTGGATATTGTCTCCAGGAACAGAGCATCCTTTGGCTTCAAGGTGCTCAGGTGTACTCTTGCATGAGGGCCACCCAGGATTTACATACCTGGGGACTCTGACCCATCAGTGAGGAAGAATGAAATGGACATCATCATCCCCACTAATTTCCAAAATGATCTCAAATTATGCAATTGGTCAATCCTTAAGCATTTACCACTCGATGAAGCTGTAGCATACCTTAATGCCAAATTCCTAGCCATCCTTAACACCCATGCACCAGCATGTTCTGTTAGAACCCGAACGAAAGTTGCCCCATGGCTCTCAAAAGAAATCAGACAAAAAATGTTACTTAAGAAGTAAGGCCTGGGCAACTTGGCGTGCCACAAAAGCCCCCCCATAGATCAACTTAGATATAGACAGCTCAGGAAAAACACAAAAAAATCCATTATGCTAGACAAGAAAATCTATTACTGTCACCTACAACAGAAACACCAAAATCAACCTCAAAAGTAGTGGGCAAGTATAAACAAACTCCTTCACCTTGAACGATCCACCACTCTAACCCCCTTGGCTATTAACCAAAAACCATCTGAGGAAGTTGCCAATAGCTTTAATAGCTTCTTTAGAGAAACCATCCAGTATCTGGCAAGCCAACTATCTCCAGGTAGCCCAAACCCAATTGATAGTTTACCCAGTTCCCAACTCTCCTTTAACTTTCAACCAGTTTCTATATCACTTATCCAAACACTACTTAAGAAATTAAAGCCAACCACCCTATCTGTGGATATCCTCCCTGCAGAGTATCTACAAAAAGTTGCAGATGTTATAGCATATCCCATCTCCATCCTGATCAATAAGACCATATGTAAAGCTTCCATTCCCTCCATCTGGGAGATATCCCACGCTATCCCACTCCATAAAGGAGGCAGCTCCACTGAACTATCAAATTACAGATCCATAGCTATTTTGTCACCCCTTGCTAAAATTAAGGAAAATGTATCCACAAACAACTCATGAACTTTCTTATCCAGAACAATCTCTTGGCTAACTCCCAGCATGGTTTTAGACCACACCACAGTACAACCTCGGCCCTCCTCTCCTTTGCTAATGTCATAAAGCAAAATAGAAACAATAATAAAATATCCTCTGCTCTCTTTCTTGATCTTTCCAAGGCTTTCGATATGGTTAACCGCCAACTCCTCATTGACACACTGAAAACCATTGCGCTAGATAACCAGGTTATCAGTTGGCTCCAATCATATTTGAGTGGTAGACAACAGGCTCTCCTATAGCAGGACAAACTATCTACCCTCCTACCTATCACTCTTGGAGTCCCACAGGGATCCATACTAGGACCCCTTCTATTTTCTACCTTTATTAATGACTTGTATAAGGTCATCCCAAATGCAACCTGTATACAACATGTGGACGATTCCACTTTAATATGCTCGGCCACCTCCTCCATGGACCTGCAAATTCTTTCCCAAGATATGTTTAATATAGTAGAAAACTGGCTCCTTAACCGTCGGCTAATATTAAATCCTAATAAAACAAAACTGCTACTTTTCTCTCCCACTAGTAGGTCCTCCTCACCCACCATTATTATAAAATCTAACAATGGCACCATTATATCTCCTGATCCCTCAACTAAACTCTTTGGTATAATTGTTGATAATAACCTTAAGTTTGACTTGCATATTAATCAAACCATCAAAACAGTTAATAAAAACCTTGGCTCACTATATAAGATTAAATCTTTCCTAACTCCCTTAGCTTGAACTGTTATAGCCTGAACACATCTACTCTCCACCCTCCTTTATGCCTCCCCTGAGTAAAGCTAACCTTAACAAACTTTCATGTTGCTATAATCATATTGCTAGATTCACCACTGGTGCAGCCTACAGAACACACCACTGCATTACCCTAAAGTCTATAGAGTGGCTTGAACTGCCTAGTCTTCTCCAAGTCAAAACAAAAGTTTGACCAGCAGACTGTGGCAGCAGTTGTCTCTATATTTAAATGACAATCATAATATCAGTATACAAAGCATAAACACAGTCTGCTGGTCGAACTTTTGTTGTGTCTAAGGTATTTTGATACCTTGCAGACGCCGTACTTGCAGGGAACACTCTTGGATTGGCTTCTCCAAGTCAAGCAACTAGTAGTTGCATATAAGGTTCTCTACCAACCTGAAAATACACCCGCACTGAAAAACCTTATCGCCCCATACAGTAACCTCAGGGCACTATGCTCATCAGACAGACTCTTAGTGCGAACATTTAAAACTAACAAATTAGCTGGGGGCACTCTGTTTGCCAACTCTGTGGGCAAAACTTGGAATTCATTGCCTAGTGATCTTACTTCAAAACTCTCACTAACCCAATTCAAAAAAAGTTTACCACAATACTTTAAAACACATTGGCTATGTCCTTGTGCCAATCCCGACTAACTCCATCCTAAAACCATGTGCTAATAGAGGACATCTTTTTTCCACTTTGACTTCATCCTATCTGTTTGCCAAAAAACTATCAGTTTGTACTAATTTATGACAATAACCTTCCAGCTTGTATTAATATGTGACACTCTTTGTGATGATTGTCTACTTAGTGAATGAAATACTGTACTGTACTGATATACTGTTATTAGCATGTATATATAAAAGTAATTTTTTGCATGTTATGTCTGGAGCTTTTCTCCCTGGGCGTCCGCTGAAAATGGACATGTATCCAGTCGGACTATCCCGATCAACAAATGTAAAATAAAATAAATAAGATTTAGAAGTTAATATACTTACCGTAACTTGGCATCTGTGTTGCCCAATTTCATTCTTCCTCATGTCCCACCCATCTATACCCCCATCCTAAGCATTTGAGAGCTATCTAGTTGAATTTAGGAACCCATAGGTTCCTGGTTTGAGCTCCAGATTATGGTAATGTTATTTTCCTATCTATATATCTTTATAGATAATTGTCTGTAGAGCAGCAAACTTGATCTGAGGAGTTAGAGGAGATGTGAGGCATCATGGGAGAGGAAGGAGTCGGATCATAAGTTTTGTGAAGCAGTCGAACTGGATCCAAGATTGGATCCTAAGACCCATCAGTGAGGAAGAATGAAAGTGGACAACACAGATGCCAAGTTATTGTAAGTACATAACTTCTAATTTTAAAAAGTGCATGGCCTGCGGCCACAAAATTCCCAACTCAGACGCACATTCAAAGTGTATATATGGTTTAGGGCCTACTCACCTTGACATTGACTGTGACATCTGTAAGGGGTTTAATACCCAGACTTTGATTGATAGAAAAAATAAGCTAATTCTTTGGGCTTTGCTGCTCTGTAAAACTGCTTCGACAGCCTCTGGGACTCAAATCCCAAAAGAACTTATAAGAGAGGAGATTATCAAACTACAGAATCTTGGAAAAGCTCTTCAGAGCTGACTTTTACTGCTTCAGCTCCGTATTCAGAACCTCCTCCAAAGGATGCTAAAATATTGGATAATCAGTTTCAAATCCGAAATCTAGACCAGAAAAATCTCTACAGATCCATTCACCTCCAATATTATTGGATCTGATCACTTTTCAGCTTTCATCACCTTTTTTGACATCGCCCCGACGCCATTCGAGACCTTCATCCATGGCCTCATGCATTCGATTTTTCAAGAGTCTTATAGAAGCTGATGTGAGTAGGCCGATGAGGAAATTCCTCAGGACCCAGATTCAAATGGGAGTTCTTCTTGGTCTGATCCCATTGGGTCCGGAGACCTTTGTTATACTACTCCTCCATTTTTTAGCTCCTTCTCCAATCCGACCATTGGTTTCAGAGCTATCGGATCCAAATGTCCTGATATCATCTGCCTTAGATCCAAAGATGTTGGCGTCTTTGACTCCAATGGTATCTCTCTGTGATCTGG
Organism: Protopterus annectens; assembly: GCF_019279795.1. NCBI lineage: Eukaryota > Metazoa > Chordata > Ceratodontiformes > Protopteridae > Protopterus > Protopterus annectens. The sequence continues at coordinate 1,888,456,623 of NC_056735.1, forward strand.
CACTGAGCACTTTGGAACTGGACGACTCTCAAGAGACGTAGCGTTGGCACTGGCTCTGTTGTGTTGGATTCAACTCCGAAGCTGTTGGAGCCATCACTGCCCCTTGGAGCTTCAGTGCTGGACAGCTCAGCTCTGGCTTCTTCCTCAAGTAGTTTGCCTTTGGGGTGAAGGGAGACGATGGTCCATAAGCATGTCTTATCAGATATGTCGATGTATAGTAATTTCTTCTGACACTTCAACAGAGCATCCCATTGAAGAAGAGGAAGTGTAAGAGTTTGCCACAGAGGACACTGACTTTGTTGATGGGGAAGGGCCCCCAGATCACCACCCACTGACATCTCATTTGGGACATCTTAGAGCCCCTAAAATAAGGGGGTGGTCGATCCCCTGATAAGCCTTCCCAAGAGGACTCAGTTGTTCTGGAGGCCTTTGACGCTGGCCCATCTACCTCCTGGGTGACTCCGCCCACCTATCAGCTTATTGATTTGGTCTCTCAACAGGAGTGGAAGGAACCTGGCATGATAGAGCCTATCCCTAACAGACCAGATAGGATCCTAGCAACACCAAAGCGTAGAATCTTTTGGAGTAAGGAAGTTCAAGTTGATGTCAGTTTGTGGCGGCCACCAAGAAGGAACTTGCAGAATAAAGTTCCTCTGTAAGCCCCCTTAACAGAGAGTCTAAGGCGATGGACAGATTTGGGAAATGTGTCGATGCTTCAGCGACCTTTGCTCTTAAAACGAAAACAACAAAAGTAAGCGCTTTCGCTTTTTAAGTCTGAGGAAGTGTCCTTGGAGACAAGAAAGCGCTTACTTTTGTGGAATAAAGAAGTAATTTTCAGTCATTTTCAGTGGTTTGCTTCGATTGTTGTGGAGTACCTGCCATTTGTTGTTTTCATTTTAATTCAGTATCTTGCTTGGAGGTACCTTACCCATGCAGTGTATTCTTTTTACACATTGGGACCTTTGCTCTTAGGTCACTGAATTACTTGGCACATTTTACAAGACTTCAGATGGATTTCATTAAAGAACTTTCCAAATCACTCTCTGGGGCCACATCCTCCGTGGTTGAGTGCACTATGTTATTGCAGTAGGCTATCTTTCATTCCATTTCAAACGTGTCCATGAGGCTTATCTCACACACGGCTAAAGGTACCTCACAGGCAGTGAGTTCAGGCTTTTCCATTAGAAGACATGCCTGGATGCACTTGTGTGACTTTGTGGGACCATTCAAATCATTCTTCGTCAGTGCTCCTTTTGATAGAAGTTCTTTATTTGGCCCCAGAGTTAGACACACTCTCTAGGAGTGAAACAGGAAGGAAAAACCCTGCCTGCTGCAGAAGTAAATCTTACACTCTGATTCTTGGGTATTAAATTATATTGTATTTTGTGATGTATTTAGGTGTTTGTATATTTTCAGTTTGAATGCATTTTACACTGAATTTTTTGATGTTTCACTATAATATGTCTCTTTAACTCTAATTGGTATTTATGCAAATAATTTAATTGTATAATTGGTGTTTTGTATAATATATAAGCAGCTAAGAAATTGATGGTTTTATTCCTTTGAAGGCACTCAGCCGAGGTACCGGAATAAATTTTGCTGCTTCCAGTTTCGTTTGTTTTTTTTCATTTTCAAGATCTACATGGAGGCAGTTCCCCCAGGGGCAGAAGGAGAAATTCAAATGGAAGACACCATCCCTGTGGCAGAGGTGGTCTGCATAATCAGAGATCTAGGGATAGCTTCTCTGACAGATCCTATCAGCACTCCTGAAAGGAGGCCTGACTGTATATCTCTGGAGGAAGTCAGAGGTTGTGTATCCCTGTACCAGAGAGACTGGTTAAAAATTACAAAGATTCATGGGTGGGAAGGATAATATCCAGAGGTTACATAATACCATTTCCCCATCCACCTTCACTGGTACCAAACAAAATCCCTGAAGTTCCACCAAATCAGAGGGAAGCAGCAGCCCTAGAAATAAACAAGCTGCTAGAAAAAAAAGAGTCTTCCAAAAGGTCCCCCCAGACTATAAAGTATCCAGAATTTATTCAAGATTCTTTTTAGTGCCATAGAAAATGGGACTGGAGACCAATCTTGGATCTCAGAAAACTAAATCAATTAATTCAGTATACAAAGTTCCAGATGGTCACATTTCAGTCCATTCTACCTTTTCTGTGCAAGGATGACTGGATGTGCTTGACAGATCTTCAGGATATGTGCTGCCATATAAAAAGGAACAGACGATCCAGGATATATCCACCCAATCAGAGGGAAGCAGCTGCACTAGAAATAAACAAGCTGCTAGAGAAAAGAGTCATCTGAAAGGTCCCCCCAGACAAGAAAGTATCCAGAATTCATTCAAGATTCTTTTTAATGCCAAAGAAAATGGGACTGGAGACCAATCTTGGATCTCAGCAAACTAAATCAATTAATTCAGTATACAAAGTTCCAGATGGTCACATTTCAGTCCATTCTGCCTTTTCTGTGCAAGGATGACTGGATGTGCTCGAGAGATCTTCAGGATGTGTGCTATCATATAAAAATAAACAGATGATCCAGGATATATCTACCCAGTCAGAGGGAAGCAGCAGCACTAGAAATAAACAAGCTGCTAGAAAAAAGAGTTATCCCAAAGGTCCCTCCAGACCAAAAAAAAGTCTGTAATTTATCCAAGATTCTTTTTAGTGCCAAAGAAAACAAGACTAGAGACCAATCTTGGATCTCAGCAAACTAAATCAATGAATTCAGTATACAAATTCCGGATGGTCACAGTTCAGTCCATTCTGCCATTTCTGCTCAAGAACGATTGGATGTGCTTGATAGATCTTCAGGATGCATACTGTCATATACAAATGAATAGATGGTACAGGAGATATCTACGCTTAAGGCTGGGAGTCAGTCATTACCGATACAAAGCACTGCCCTTTGGTCTCTCCACAGCCCCAAGGGTGTTTACCAAGTGTATGGCAGTAGTTTTAGCTCATTTGAGACTGCAGGAATTCCAGGTGTTTGCTTATAGAGACTACTGGCTCATAAAAGCTCCTACGAGTCATCTTTTAATTCAAGCTTGGGACTACTTACTCCAGTTATGCTCTCATCTGGGGATCCTTGTCAATGACAACAAATCTCAGCTCAAGCCAACTCAAATATTGGAATTCATAGGTGCTGTGTTCAATATGACCACTCAATTAACCTCTCTTCCTCTGTCCTGGATCCAGACATTTCAGTTCCAGGTCAAAAAGATCATTCAAAGCTCTACTTTTTCAGATTCGGTGGGGGGTGGGCACTTGGGAAGTATGGTCCGAGGCACATGGCCCTCCAAAGAGGCCAACATGCATATCAGTGTCCTGGCGATGAAAGCTGTCCTCCTAGCATTTCAGGCCTTCCAAGACACTCTCCCAAATAGGACTATTGCAATTCAAACAGACAATATGTCAGTGTTCTGGTATCTTGACAAATAAGGGGGAACCAGATCTTACCCCCTCTGTCGAGAAGCTATGGGAGTATGGCAATGGGTGATCTCATGCAATCATTTTCTGATAGCAGCGCACATTCTGGGGAAGTCCAGTATGATTATAGACAAGATCTGATGTCCTTTTCATTCTTCCTCAATGTATGGTTTTGGATCCAATCCTCAGATTTGATTCGGCCACATATACCAGACTTTGGATCCAGCTTTCAAGCTCCTTACATAATGCCATAATAACGCATAATGCCAAACTCCATCCCCATTGCCTCAGATCTTATTTGCTGCCATTTCAAACATAGATGCAGGTTCCACTTTTGAGTGATTATATAGCATATATAGTGAGTTATTCAAATTTTTTTTTCTATTGTAAAGATTTTTCTTTTATTCTAGTCTTTTGATTCCCTCCCTCTAATTATTTGCTGTTTGGTAAGAAAACCTTTCTGCTTTTTACATACTATTTTAATAGCATTGCTGGTATTTTCTCCTTACCCTTCCTTATCTAGAGTATTTCAATTTATTACCATTGCTGGTAATTTTTCTTTTTCTCTCTCTGTTTCTTAAAAAAATGGTTGTTTTCTGTTATTGTTTCTAATAGAGTTTGTATTCCTTTTTTGTAATTTTGCTGGACAAACCAACAAGCTTTAAAAAATGCACTTCTTGTAGGCATAAGATCCTAAACTTAGATGCCCACAAGGAATATTTATTGCCTTGAAGCCGGACACTTGGACATGCCTTGTAGAATCTGTCCTACATTTAATTCTAGAGCATATATTGTGAAGGAAGGAATAAACTAATTTTTAAGGGGTCTTCCTCTCTCTCCTTCTTCAGGGGCTCAAACCTCCTCAAAAACAAGTCTGCTCCTTTGGAGCACCGCAAACCCTCTCCTTTGAAGTTCCCCAGGTCTTTGTCGGAGCTACCATCAAAAACTAAGAAAATCTCAGATCCGACCTCTTTGGGACCAGAAGACTCGACTTTCAGATCTGAAGCCTTTGGATCCTAAGACTTCAGCTCCTACCATCATAACAATAAGTCCAACAGCCTCTCCATTGGATCCTAAGTCATCGGATACTAAGCCAGGTACGTCCTTTAGGAATGCAACTCTGGAATATGCCTTGAAACAAATTTTGCCCACCTTGCCTAATCCTCAGCTTCTTCCATCTCCAAAGAAGCATTCCGGGCCTCTATCCATCACTTTCTCTAGGTCCTCCAGAAACTTTTTGGAAGCGGCTGTGGATAGGATGATGCGAAAGTTCCTCAGATCTCATATCCAGATGGAGTCTTACAAGCTCTGTCCCCCATCACATCTGTGAGTGTGCCCGTCACATCTAAGACTATTATTTCGACTTCTCAGCTCCATCCAGTGGTTTCAGAGTCCCAGAATCCAGGATCCACAAGAGGTTCAGTGTCAGATCTGAGGAAAGTTTCTTCCTCTCTCCGACTGTTTCCTTGACCGGTTCTGCTGCGATAGAATCTCAAAGCCGAAATGTCAATGTTAGATCCGAGGGGATAGGTTTGGCTCCAATTTTGTCAGATCCATCCCTTCCTCTCCAAGCTTAGGCCCTGGACAGTTCATATCCAATTCCGCCCCCGTGGCCTGAGTCTGGGGGTAGCATTTATCTACCTTCTTCAAGAGCTTTGGCTCCGAGAGGGTGGGTTGAAGCTTCTCCCAGACCTTCAGTTTTGCGGTGGTGAAAAGGACTTTCAGTTGAAAAAGAACCGTCTTTTCTTATTTTGGACCTTACCCCTCTTCTCTCATCAGTTCCGAGCTCTGAGTTGGTCAGACCTATTCCATAGGGACAGCCAGTTCCAATAAGTCCCCAGCCAGTTCCAGTGGAGGAGCTTACCCACTCTTCTAACACCTCCCCAGAACACCTCACAGAGGAAGTGCACTGGAAGAGAACATGCAGAAGAAGACACATAGACTCCACCATTGAGTCTCTCACAGCGGATATCAATTTTGATGAAGGAGAGGGATCCCCCAGATCACCACTGGTTGGCATTTCCTTTGGAGATATTTTAGAGATCCTGAAACAAAAGGGTGGTTGGTTGTCCCAAAATCACTTGCCAGAAGAATCAGTGTTCTTGGAGGCTTTTGGTTCTGGCCCATCTATGTCTTTGGTAATCACCCTGGCAGATGAACTTATGGATTTGGTTTCCCACCAGACGTGGAAGGAGCTGGATACTGTTGAACCCATCCCCAAATGCTCTGGCAAGCTTTTGGCCCCACCTACAGACAGACTCCACTGGACCAAAGGAGTCTCAGTTGATATTGTGGTGGTGGCGGCAGACACTAAGAAAGAGCTATCAGAACAGAGCTCTTCTGTCCATCCACCTAACAGAAACTCTAGGGCATTGGACAGATTTTGAAAGCAAGTGTTTGCCTCAACTACCTTTGCTCTGATGCATTTTACTAGACTTCAGAGAGATTTACCAAAGAACTGTCAAATACGCTCTGAGAGTCCATGTCTGCTGAGGATTGCAAAAGGACATCCTCTCAGCTGGCCACTCTTTTATCAATATCAAATGCTTCATTGAGGTTGATCTCTCACACAACTGAAGGTACTTCAGCCAGTTTGGGCATCGCCATAAGGAGACATGCCTGGATGCTGCTATGCAACTTTGCTGAGCCTTTTAAGAAGTCATTCATTAACACCCCATTCAATGGCACTTCCTTCTTTGGATCCTCAGTAAATTATATGATTACCTGCAGCAACCAAGATAGAAAGACCATATCTGCTGTGGGGATCAAGTTTTATATGCTTCAGTGGATATTCTCTAGGAACCAGAGAGGTTGTAAGAAAATGTGGTTCTGTAAATCTCAGGAACCTTTCCAAGATTTGAGTGGGGAATAATTCCTCCAGAGGTAGGGTAGGAAACTTTAACAGTAGACATTGCCGTAGAGCAGAGGAGGCCTGCAGAACCAGGGCTATAGAGATTCTTTTTCAGACAGAACCTTTCATCGCTCCTGGAGTGCTGCCTGACTGTCCAGCTCTAGAGGCAGCCAGGAGTCTGTTATGTTTGCACTGAGATGCCTGAGCAAGTATTACATGAGATTTTTGGGTGCTAAGGGTAATATCTGGAGGCTATTACATGCTATTTTCCCTTCTTCATTGTCTAAGGAAGAAACTTCCTGATGTGCTACCCAGTGAGAAGGTCACAGCACAAAAAATCCCAAAACTGCTAGAAAAGAGAGTCATCCAGAAGGTCCCACCAGACCAGATAGGATTCGTAACTTATTCATGCTTCTTTTTAGTGCCAAAGAAAATGGAACCTCAGACCCATTTTGGATCTAAGCAAATTGAACTGGTATATAAACAAAGCAAAGTTCTGAATGGTTACCGTTCAGTCCATCCTGCCTTTTCTGCACAAGGATGATTGGATGTATTCTATAGATCTTCAGAATGTGTACTATCATGTCAAAATAGACATACAATCCAGAGGACATTTTCTCTTTTGGCTGGGAGCCAGTAATTACCAATTCAGAGCTCTGCCCTTTGGATTCACTACAAGCCCCCAAGGTGTTTACCAAATGCATGGCAGTAGTGGCAGCTCATTTGAGGCTGAAAGGATTCCAAGTGTTTCCATATCTAGACAACTGGCTGCTCACTGCCCCTTCCATCTGCTACAGCAGGCCAGGGACTATTTGCTTTAGATTTGCAAAGCTTTGGAAATTATGATAAATCCTGCCAAATCAAAACTTACACCAGTTCAGAGCCTGGAGTTCATTGTTTCATTCTTGGATATGACAATATAGGTAGCATCTTTACCTCTTCACCATATTGTATCTATCAGAAACTAGGTTCAATCTATTCTTGCCCACCCTTCTCCTCCAGCAAGTTTGGTACTTCAGGCATTGGGGTCAATGGCAGCAGCTATAGTTCTACTCCCTCTAGCACACTTTTTTATGTGGGTTCTGCAATTGACTCTAGATGTATAGTGGTCCATTCTATATCAACCTCTGCCCTTTCAAGTAAAGCTCGCCCTGATTTGCAAGCAACACATTCACTGGTGGATGCATTCCGGTGATCTTTTTCCGGGACGACCCTTTGTTCTGCCAAACCCAGTAGCCATAGTGACCACAGATACTTCTCAACTAGGGTGGGAGGCATTTCTTTAGTAGAACTGTCCAAGGCATATGGCCCCCCAAAGAGACCAAGTTGCATATCAATGTCCTAGAGATGAGAGCAGTCGTATTAATTTTGCAGGCATTCCAAGATGCTCTTCCCTTGGGGACTATTGCCGTTCAGACCGACAACATGTCTGTAGTCTGGTACATCAACAAGAAAAGAACTCAATCTTATCCCCTATGCAGAGAGGCCCTGAGGGTTTGGGAATGAGCAATCTCATCAGACCACTTTCTAACTGAGACGCACTTTCTGGGGAAGGCCAACATGCTTGCGGGCCAACTAAGTAGATCTATTCTGATGCCTCATGAGTGTTCTCTCAGTCAGTAGTGGAGATGGTTTTCTGGGATTGGGGTCAATCTTGGTGTGACCTGTTTGCCACCCCCTCAACAAGCGCAGCAAGTACATTGCTCTTATCCCCCCTCAGGGAGCGTCACCAAGAGATGCTCTGATGCACACTTGGCCTTTGGGATTCCTTTATGCTTGCCCTCCTATGCCCTTAATTCCCATATTTCTACAGAAACCAAGTCAGCTGAAGAGTTCAGTAATCCTCATTGCCCCCTTCTGGTCTCAGCAAGTATGGTTCCCGTTTCTGTGGTCTCACCTTCATTGTCCTCCATGGATACTGGAGCCCACTCAGGATCTCCTCTGTCACCCGTCAGGGATACAACACCCCAACATCCAGGCCCTCAAGCTAACCACATGGTTTCTCCACTTCCAGTAATAGTTAGTCCAGGCTTTCTTCCCCTCTAAGTGACATTATTTTGACTTTTCAAAAAGATTCTACCAAAAAAAGTGTACAAGAGCAAAGGGACGAGGTTTTCATTTGGGTTTCAGATAAGGAAATTGAACCTTTTACTGCTCCAGCCTCTGCTATTCTTCATTTTTTGACACCACTTTTTAAAGAAGGTGCAGGTTTCTCTACAATTAAACTTTATTTGAAAGCAATTTATAATTTTCAGATTGTGTAAAGCTTTTATGAAGAGCATTTTACTTCTTAGGCCTCAGATAAAGGACCCAGCATCACCTTGGAATCTTTTAGTTGTACCTGAGGGTTTAATACAAAAACCCTTTGAACTGTCAGGCAAATCTGATCTAAAATTTCTGTAATGGAAGACTGTTTTCTTGATAGCTATAACTTCGGTAAAAAGATTATCTGGACTCCAGGCTCTCGTCTAAAACTCCTTACATTATTTTTCATAAAGATAGGATTTACTAATGGACTAACCCTTCTTTTTTGAGTAAAGTGGCTTCTGAGAATAACACCAACCAATCCATTCACTTACCAATTTTCTTTCCAAATTTTTCAAATAAAGTGGAGTACATGCTACACCTCCTTGATTTGCACAGACAACTACATGTTTACCTTCTCAGGACAAAACAGTTTAGAAAACCAGACCAATTTTTTGTGTCTTTCTCTCCAAATCACCTAGGTCGTTCAGTTTCTAAAGTTACCCTAGCTAAATGGATTACAGACTGTATTTCATGGTTTTATTCTCAGAAAGCTATAACATTGCCTAAACCTCCCTGAACTCACTCAACCAAATCCGTGGCTACTTCATCTGCTTTTTGGTCAAGGACATTGATTGATGATATTTGTGCTGCAGCTACATGGTCCAAGTCTCATGTCTTTCTTTCTCATTATAAATTGGATATCATTTCCAGAAATATGACTGCCTTTGGTTCAGCATATCCTTCCATGAGGGCCACCCAAGTTCAATGTAGCTGGGGACTCTGTCCCATACATTGAGGAGTAATGAAAATGAATTCCAAAAAACAGCAAGCAAAAAGGTACCAAAGCACAAAGACCAGTAATCCTCACTAGCACCTCTGTCAGGCGAAGCAATAAAGCCACAGTTAAAATCTTCGGTGAACACTTGTTTATTTAGCAGATTCCAACAGTTGCAGAACCACCAGCACTAACACAAAACACATAAACATCTTAAAGTCTCCGTTTTCATTTGATACACTTCGTCAGATGTGGGCCATGAACTCCAAGGTCATCTTATTTCAGAGAAAAGGGAATATTCCGGGAAATAGCTTTGTCCAACTTGTTATATACAAGTCTGTTTTTTGGTCATTCAGTCTCAGTGTTTCAGGACTCACTCAAGTGGGTTCCAACATTTCAAATGGTTACTCACTCCTGAGAATCAGCAAGAAAAATCCAAAGCAGCCATGGAAGAAGTTAAAGTCCACAGTGATAAACACTGAGACTGAATGACCAAAAAACAGACTTGTATATACCAAGCTGGACAAGGTTATTTCCTGGAATATTCCCTTTTCTCTGAAATAAGATGACCTTGAAGTTGATGGCCCACATCTGATGAAGTGTATCAAACAAAAACAGAGACTTTAAGACGTTTATGTGTTTTGTGTTAGTGCTGGTGGTTCTGCAACTGTTGGAATCTGCTAAATAAACGAGTGTTCACTGAAGATTCTATCCGTGTCTTTATTGCTTCGCCTGACAGAGGTGCTAGTGTGGAATAATGAAAAGGGCAACATCATATTTAAAAGTTATGTACTCACCATAACTAGGCATCTGTGCTGTCCATTTTCACTCTTCCTCAGCTTTGCTCCCATCCTTTTTCTTCTGGAATGACGTATTGAACTGTGTTTGGAACCTACAGTTCCAAGTTTGAGCCCTGCCTTTTCTACTTGTCTATACCTGTTTTTCTTTAACTATTGGGAAATAGGGTAGGAAACTATATCTGAGGCAATGGGGATGGAGTAGGGCATTGCGGGTAGAAGGAGGAGCTCAAAAGATGGATCCAAAGTCTGGTATATCCGGCTGAGTCGGATGCGAGGATCGGATCTGAACGCCTATGTTGAGGAAGAGTGAAAATGAACAACACAGATGCATAGTTATGGTGAGTACATAACTTTTAATTAACCAGGTCAATTCTAATGTGTCATGAGTAGTCCCTCAATATGAATGTGGTGAAGAGGATTTTCCTTCAATGGGGCCAACCGTACTGCGATTTCTTTGTATCTCCCCTCAGCAAAAGTGCAGCAGGTTCTTTGCCCTGATCCCTGCAGTGGGGGAGTCCACAAGAGATGCTCTACTTCCCGTTTGGCCCTCCAGTCTCCTTTATGCTTACCTTCCAACTCGTGTAATTCCAAAATTTCTTCAGAAAGTATCTTGATTGAAGAGCAGAGTTATCCTCATTGCACCTTACCGGCCTCGTCAGATCTGGTTTCCCTTCTTTTGACTTCATCTTGTATCCCCACCTTGCATTCTGGATCCAACTGTAGATGACCTACTGTCTCACCCGACAAACAGTACTCATCCAGACATTTTAGGCCTTAAGTTGACTGCATGGGTTCTGCAGCTCCAGTAATCATTAGACAATCCAGGCTCTCCTCCCCTGTACATCATATTCTTTTATCACCCTATAAAGCTTCCATTAGAAAAGCTTACAAAAGTGAATGGATAAGATTTGTATTTTGGGCACATAAAAAGAATTTAGATCCCTTTTCAGCTTCGATTCCTAAAGTTTTTGATGTTTTGTTTCAATGAAGGGGCTATCTTATCAACTGTAAGAGTACAATTGGCAGCCATTTCTCATTTTCATATGGAGTAAATAATTAAACTATGGCATCTTCCAAACTTTAAAAAACCTTTCTCAAAGGAACATAACTACTTAGACCTCCATTAAAGGACCCCACTCCTCCTCCTCCTTGGGATTTAAATATTGATGTTATGTTGTCCTATCTTGCCTTCATTCTTACTGATTGGGTTTGGAACTGATCCTCGGTTTCGACTCGGTCACATTCTGAAGCTCAGAGTCTTCCACTTGGCTCGTGGCTGAAACCCACTGCCATGATGCACTAGTGTGCGTCCCCAGATCTCGTTTGCCACAAAGCAAGTAGGAGGTCTCTATTTTGGCTGTGGCTAAGTTTAATGCTTTTTCGAATATTTTTCTATTTTCCTGTTAATCCTCTCACTATAATACTTAATAGTTGATAGTATTTCACTAGTCTAATCAGGATAGTCTAAATTGTTGACTTTTTCTTATATCAACTGCTTGGTTGCTGCTTGGTTTTTTTGGCTGTCGCTTCTCGTCAGGCCTTTCTCCCTATCCCGTTTGTCAATTTTTTTTCAACCCATGTTAAAGGGTTAATCTTTAGAGTGTGACTTTATATTTTATTGTTGTGTATTGTTTCCAGAACTATTGGTCTGTTTCAGTTAGATGGCCCAGCACCAATTTAAGTTAAAGGACTAACCCCTTCCCTCTGTCGTATAACAAAGTGTATCTGTTTGAGTTAGAGGAACACTAGCCCATTTAAGTTAGAGGGTAACTGAGTCTCCCTCCCTTAGTGTCTTTTCTTAAGTGTGCTTTTTGATATTTTCTCTTATTATTGTGTGCTGTGGTTAGTGTTTAAATACATAAAGATATTCATATGCTTGGTGTGCTGTAGCTTAGTATTATTAGTGAGTGATTAGTGTTGTTGTTAAATCGCTATAATTACTAGGATATCGTCTAAGGAACAGAAAGAAGTTAAATCATCTGGTTTTAAAAAATAGCAGAAATGTTCTCAAAATATGTCCTTGACTGATGGATGCACAGTTTGTATCTACTGTCTTGGTGGTATGCATCTACAGGAATCTTGTAGTATCTGCCACTCATTCAGCTCCAGACTTTTGCCAGAGAGAAAAAAACAAATTGATTGTAAGGGGGCTTTTAAAAGTGCCTTTCTCAGAAGCCTTGGAAAGTCTGACAACCTCCAGAAAATCTAAATCTCCACCTTCTAAATCTGACAGATCTACCAAAAGGTCATCATCATCATTCTCAAGCCATTCAGAGCCTGCCAAAAAAGTTCCTAAATTGACTCACTCAGATCCAAAGGAACATGGGTCTGATAAGTCTTCATCCTTGGTTCCTAAGTTTTCAGAACCGATGGAGAACCAATTTCGGAGCTGGTCTCCTGAATTGACATTGGTCTCCCCTACATTGAAATCACCTATTATGCAAAGAGTTTCCTCACTAACCCCTTCCTCTCTGTCCTCCAGAACCTTATCGGACGATGATGTGGATGGGGTAGTGCGAAGGCTACTGGAGTCGCCGGAGCTGGCCAAAATTCTGTCAGCTCCCTCCCACTGAAATCTGGAGCCAGTGAAGATTTTTTCATCCACTATGATTCCTCCTCTGAGCCAATCTGGAACGTCAGAGCAGGAATGTCTGGAACCGATCGTAATAGACCACCCCAACCACAGGCTAGCGGAGATCCTAGGCCTCTGGTTACCCCATTGGGTGCACTTCCATCTTCCGAAACCTGTCAAGAATACCCTTCTGAAGAGGGCCGCCAGAAGAGACTTTGCAAGAGGAAGCATATTGACTCCCTGGATGAGTCTCTTACATCTGACACTGATCTTGAGGAATCAGAAGGGTCCCCACGGTCACCCACTGAGGATATCTCAATTGCAGATATCCTAGAGATCCTTAAGCAGAGAGGCAGCTGGAAGTCCATCAAACCTTCTGAGGAGGAGTCAGTGTACATGAAAACCTTCCAATCTCACCCTTCAGCCTCCTGGGTATTTCCACCTTTCGAAGAGCTCATGGAACTAGTTAGTCAAAAGGCATGGGAGTCTTCAGATGCAGTGGAACCAGTCCCTCGGAGGCCTAACAAATTTATTACAGCACCAGATGACAAACAATTTCTTTCTAAGGGTGTTCCTGTGGATGCTATGGTGGTGGCTGCAGCCACCAAGAAGGAACTTGCCCAAACATCCTCATCTGTCCATCCACCAAACAAAGAGTCTCATACAATGGACAGATATGGGAATCGTGTTTTTTTCTTTAGCAACTTTTGCCCTCAGATCACTGAATTACTAGCCACACTTCACAAAGCTACAGCAAGGTCTCCTGAAGGAGCTAGGAGATACTCTTCTAGTTTCATTAGGTGCAGGGGCCTCAAATAAGGTGATATCTCAACTATATATCTTAACCTCCATAGTGAACTCCTCCATGAGACTCATCTCATATGCAGCAGACAGAGTGAGTAGAGCAACGGGTTCAGGAATTTCCCTTAGGAGACACTCTTGTATGCACTTGTGTAACTTTGCAGAACCTTTTAAGTCTACCTTTGTCAATGCCCCTTTTGATGGTTCCTCACTCTTTGGACTTTAAGTCAAAGATACACTCACCAGATGTGAGCAGGAAGAAAAAACTCTCTCTGCCATTGGAGTATGTTTTTCCATATCTCTGAGACCATATCCTAAGTGTCCTAAGAGGGAAAGATGTGGTTCAAAAAATCCCAGGGAGCTTTTCAAGATGCATAAGGTGAAACTTTCTCCAGGGGCAGAGAGGGAGGTAATAATGGCAGATGCTGCCTTCATGGCAGAGGGGGTCTGCAGAACCAGGGTGACCGCAATTCCTTTCATGGTAGGCCCTTCCAGCGCTCCTGAAGGGAGGCCCACCTGCCCACCTCTAGAGGTAGTCGGGGGGTCATTTATCCTTGTACCTGGAAGCCTGGCGAGAAATAACAAGAGACAGATGGGTACAAAGCATAATATTCAGAGGCTACTCCATACCCTTTTCCTTTCCCATCCCAAACGTTCCACCCAGTCAAAGGGATCAAGCAACCGTAGAGATTCAAAAGTTGCTAGACAAAAGAGTCATCCAAAGAGTCCCCATAGATCAAATAGGATCCGGAACTTACTCAAGATACTTTTTAGTACCAAAAAGAACAGGGTACTAGAGACCCATCTTGGATCTCAGCAAATTAAACGAATCTGCAAAGAAGACCAAGTTCAGGATGATGACACTGCAGTCAATTCTTCCCTTTTTCGGGAGAGACAATTGGATGTGCTCTATAGACCTCCAGGATGTGTAGTACCACATAAAAATGGACAGGCCATCAAGGAGTTATCTGCGCTTCTGGCTGTGAGCCAGTCGCTACCAGTTTTGTGCTCTGCCCTTTGGTCTCACTATAGCCCCACAGAGTGTTCACCAAATGCATGGCAGCGGTTATAGCTCACTTGAGGCATCTAGGATTCCAAGTGTTTCTATATTTAGATGACTGGCCCCTAACTGCCACCACCAAGCATCTACTTCAACAAGCAAGGGACGCCACCTTACAACTCTGTTCTCACTTAGGGATTACTATAAATTCAGAAAAATCTGCCTTATTACCATTGCAACATATCATCTATATAGGAACACACCTAGACACAGTCTCTATGATGACAATTTCAAATCTCATATCGAAGACCAGGGTAAAAGCAAAAACAGTTCTACAGTCCTGGGAACCATGGCAGCAGTGATAGCTTTAGTATCTTTAGCTCGCATGCACATGAGAATTCTTCAATGGCTTCTATTTACCCAATGGTTGTTACAGGAACTACCCATGTCCCACCAGATCACGATTACGGAATCTTGCAAGACAGTCCTGAGATGGTGGCTTCTTTTCAGCCACATGACAGTAGATCATCCCTTTCTCACTCAACAGTCTATAGCCACGGTGACCACAGATGCTTCCCAGATAGGGGGGGCATTATCTGGGGAGGACGGTCCAAGACACCTGGCAGGATCATGAGGCCCATCTGCACATCAATGTCCTAGAGATGAGAGCTGTGCTCTTGGCGTTGCAGGCACTTCAGGATTCTCTTCCACTAGGAACGATTGTAATTCAGACAGACAGACAACATGTCGGTTGTCTGGTACATAAATAAGCAGGGAGGAACCAAATCTTACCCCCCCTTTGTAGAGAGGCACTCAGAGTATGGCAATGAGCAATGTCTTCCCAATGCTTTCTAGTAGCAATGCAAATCCTGGGGAAATCCAATGTGATAATAGACAGACTCAGCAGGGCAATACTCATGCCTCACAAGTGGTCCCTAAAACAAGAGATAGCGGAAGGGATTTTCCGAAAATGGGGCAAGCCTTGCTGCAACTTCTTTGCCACCCCTGTAAACACCAAATGCAGCAACTACTTTGCCCTAGTCCCCCCTCTGGGGGAGTCACTAAGGGATGCACTAGTGCACAATTGGCCCTTGGGACTTCTTTATGCTTTCTCCCCTTTCCTCTAATACTCAAAATCATCCAGAAAGCCAAGTCATTGGGAAGCAGGCTAATCCTCATTGCCCCATACTGTTCTCGTCAGATTTGGTTCCCTTTCCTTTGGCCTCATCTTCAGGAGGAACTGTGGGTTCTGGACCAGTTGACAGCTTGACTGCTCCAGTTCCAAATATAGTCAGGTTCCTTCTCTAATGCCAGCAGTAAATCACATACTACTTTCTTCATATAAGGCCTCGACCAGAAAGTTATATCTCAGTAAATGGATGAGATTCTCTTATGGGGCTTCAAAAAGAAATCTTGACCCCTTTTCTGCTATGATAGCTCTATTTTGGATTTCCTGGCTGAACTGTTTCATAAAGGCTCCGCTGCAGCTACTCTCAAGGTTCAATTGGCTGCAATTTCAAGTTTTCACATAAGTGATGTAACTCCATATTTGATGTCCCACAGATTATGTAGAGCATTTATAAAGGGCACCTGTTTATTAAGACCTGCCATTAAAGACCCTCTACCAGCTTGGGATCTAAATTTTGTGTTATCTCGCCTGATCTTTTCTCCATTTGAGCCCACGTCGACATGTGATATCAAATTTTTATCATGGAAAACAATTTTACTGATTGCTATCACTTCTGTCAGAAGAGTCTCTGAACTTCAGGCTTTGTCAGTCAAGCTTTGTCAGTCAGACCTCCTTATATGATTTTCCATAAGGACAAGGTGTCTCTGCGAACTAATCCATCTTTTATCATAGAAAACAATTTTACTGATTGCTATCACTTCTGCCAGAAGAGTCTCTGAGCTTCAAGCTTTGTCAGTCAAGCTTTGTCAGTCAGACCTCCTTATGTGATCTTCCATAAGGACAGGGTCTCTCTGTGAACGAATCCATCTTTCTTACCAAAGGTGCACTCAGAAACTAATCTTAATCAATCTATTGAGCTACCAGTTTTTTCCCCCATTATGGCAACAAGGCAGAATTCGCATTCCATCAGCTGGAAGTGCATAGACAACTATGCTTCTATTTACACAGAACTGAAGTTTTCAGGAAATCTGATCAGTTGTTCATCGCTTTTTCAGAGGCTAAAAAAGGTGATCCTGTCTCGAAAGTCACACTTTCGAGATGACTTTCAAATTGTGTCACTTTTATATACACTTCTAACAATAGACATCTTCCCTTTAAAATCAAAAGTCACTCCACAAGGATGGTTGCAACATCATCTGCATTTCAGGCTAGACTGCCACTAGATAACATTTGCGCTGCTGCAACATGGGCCAAGACTCACATCTTCATTACTCATTACAAGGTAGACATGGCCTCCAGGGACAGGGCCTCTTTTGGTTCCACTGTCCTGAAGAATATACTCCCGTGAGCCACCCAGGAAATTTGGTGCTAGGGATGCTGTCCCAACCAGTAAGAATGAAGGCAAGATAGGACAATATAACATAAAGAAGTTATGTACTTACCATAACATTCCATGTTTGTTGTCCATCTTGCCTTCATTCTTATGTCCCACCCACCTTCTCCCTGCCTAGAGCTTCTGGAGGACCGAGTGAAATTTTTTTCCTTCTACCAAGGAAGTTTTCTGACTTTGACACTACTTACTATAATTTCTCTTAATTCGATAGAGGTTGATACTTGCTAGTATCGGAAGACAAAATCTGGGGAAGCACACTAGTGCATCATGGGATAGGGTTTCAGCCATGAACCACGTGGAAGACTCTGAGCTTTAGAATGCGGCTGAGTCAGAACCGAGGATCGGTTCTGAACTCACCCAGTAAGAATGAAGACAAGATGGACAACAAACATGGAACGTTATGGTAAATACATAACTTTTTTTTACAGACCTTAACCCAACCCTGTTTTAAACCATCAGTTAAGTGTGAACTAAAATGTTTGACCTGGAAAACTATCTTCTTGGTTGCTGTTACTTCTACCAGAAGGGTATCAGGGTTACTGGCCCTGTCATATAAACCTTCTTACATGATTTTTCACAAGGATAGAGTATCTTTACTTAACAATCCTTCTGTTCTACCTAAGGTGGTGTCAAATTCCAATATTAATCAGGTTATCAACCTTCCAGTCTTCTTTCCAAATTTCTCAAATAAAGAAGAATATATGTCACACCTATTGGATGTTCATAGACAATTACGTTTCTATCTTCACAGAACCAAAAATTTGAGGAAATCCAAACAATTATTTGTTTCCTTTTTGGAATCAAATTAAGAAAATCAGTTTCAAAAGTGACTTTAGCCAAATGATTGACTGATTATATTACTTTTGTATACGAAAAAGTGGGTTTGCCTTTACCAAAACCACCAAAAGCCTATTCCACCAGATCTGTGGCAACTTCTTCATTTTTTTGTTTATAAGTTCATTGGATGATATTTGTGCAGCTAAAACCTGGGCTAATCCTCATACATTTATTGCTCATCACAAATTACAAATTGGATCTTGTCTGTAAGGGAAAAGCATCTTTTGGCTCTGCTGTGCTCAGGAATATACTTCCTTAGAGTCCTTCCAGGATTTAAGTAGATGGGGACTCTGTCCTAGCAGTTGAGGAATGAATGAAAATCACAACATCACATAAAAACATTATGTACTCACCATAACATTCCGTCTATGTTGTCTATTTTCATTCTTCCTCAACTTCCTTCCAAACAACCGCCTCATATGCTTTTCTTTTGGAAAGATTAAAGGATGCTGCGGAAACTGCTGCTCCTTTGTTTGAGTTCCAGATTCTGTCATATCATAACCTCTTATTGCTTTGCAGGTATAGGGACAGCAAACAAGATCTGAAGTATGTTAGGTGACTAGGGCATTATGGGTAAAGGGAGGAGCTTGAGAGTTTCAGTGTTCTACCAGCTGGAAGAAGCAGCCAAACTGGATTTGAACCCAATTGTTGAGGAATGAATGAAAATGGACAGCACAGATGGAACATTATGGTGAGTACATAACTTTTTTTTTTTTTACTGTTTCTAAAATAACTTTCAGTATTTCTGTCAGAAGTGCAGTGTGTACGTGCACTGTTAGACACTAGAGGCATGTCTTTACTGTTGTTACTCTATTTAATTTTCAAATTTGACAGGAAAATATTGAAGGATTTGCATTTTTTCAGCATTTATACGTTATTTACTATTTGTATGACTCTGCTTTATATCTTTTTAACATCAGATCACAATTTTGCTGTTAATGAAGCTGTTTCAATGTACTGTTGAGATTTTACTCTTTCTGATAAGAATATTTAGTTTAAATTGCTATTAAACATTATATGTCTTCCATTTCACTGTTGCAGTATTCTTAACATGAGGGATCCCCTGCCATGGTGGCCAGACGTCCAGCCAGTATATTCCGTACATCACAAGTATGCTCACCACAAGGCATAAGGCATAAAAGTGATGTCCAGATGTATCATCCTCAGAACTTCTTTGCTGCCAGTCCAAATGCTATCTTTGATCATTGATCTGATAGCTTGAGTTGTTGCTGGTTTACCAAACCATTGAGATAAGTGCCCCATTGGGGTTTTTTGCGTATCCGTTTTTGCTTTTGCATTTGTGTTGTTGTCAGGTTTCATGTCATCTAGAAATGGTAAATGCCAGTTTGGGAGACAGATTCCTCATAAAAGCCATCTTGAGTAACGTTGTTTTATTTAGGTGCTTCTCACAGCCATATGCCTTGCAGTATTTGTCTTGCTTTTGTTCCCAAGACCTTACATAGTCACCTTTCATCCTTCACTATCTATCTTGAAAACCAGCATCTAAAGCTTTTAGTGAACTTCCCGGCCTGAGGGTTAGCCATCTTTGAAGAAGAAGACCAAGAAAGTCAGGTCAGATTCTTTGGCTGTGTCTACTCCACTGGACGCCTTTCTTGAGGCTGGTAAAAGCCAGGAGGATCGTCCGGTTCCTGGGTTGAATTTCTCTGCTGAGACCAGATTGGAAGCCGGCATGGTTCCGGCTTCTTGCACACCCTCGGAGGCCTTGCAAACATCTGTTTTGGACATTCGGGGGGAACAGTTGCTGATTATCACTGAAGGGCCTGGGGGGGTTCCTCAGGTAATGGTAAGAGAGGAAGTCCCAACTGTGATTATTGAATGTAGGCCAACGTCGAAGCCTTCTACGTTTCATGAGGTGGACATCCCTTTAAAAAAGAAGCAAAAGACAAAATATATTTCTTCTGCTCCTAGGGACCCTCAAAGTGAATGGCAGAATTTTACACAGGGTTTATTCAACACTCTTATGTTCTTGAAGTCTCCTCAGGGGGACTCTGTCCTAGCTTCTCCTTGGTCATCCTCCCCCCTCAATAGATCTAGGGATCAGGATTCCTCTGAGGAAGACGATGATTCTGATGAGGAATCCCTGGCCTATTCTACCCAGATTTCTTCACCTTTAAATTATGGCTGAGGAAGAAGAGTCTGCTAGTCCTGAATTTACTTTTGAGGAGATTTCCTTTGGGGATTCCATTGCTAGGATGATGGAATTCTTTACATGGGATTGTTCCCAAGTATCTGAAGTGCAGAAGTGATATTATGAGCTCCTTTAAATGGAGTCTTCTAGACCCTCTACTGTTACTCCTGTTTTGGCTGTTTTATTGGATGCCTTTTCTTCTGCATCTCAGGCTCCAGACTCTCAGCCCCTTGCTCCTAAAAAAAGGATCGGTTTTATAAAGTGCCTGATGACTTCAAATTCCTTTATAAGTGTCCATCTGCTGATCCTTCAGTGGTTTTGCTGGCATCTGACGAGTCTTCTAAATTACTGCCTTCTACCAAGCTTCTTCCTTGTAATAAGGACAGCAGAACTATGGAAAGGCTGGGTAAAATGGTTTATACTTTAGCCACCCTAGCCTTTCAGGTTGTTTATTATCAGACTCATATGACCAGATAGGCTTGCCAGGTTATTTCTGACCATTCTGATTCTTAGGGAAAGACTTCTGCCTTGTCTCTG
This sequence comes from Protopterus annectens, assembly GCF_019279795.1. NCBI lineage: Eukaryota > Metazoa > Chordata > Ceratodontiformes > Protopteridae > Protopterus > Protopterus annectens. The sequence goes on from NC_056735.1 coordinate 1,888,477,160, forward strand.
TTAGGGGCATCTTCCCAGGTAGCTCACCATTCCATTAAATGTAGTTATGATGTAGCAGATGCTTCTTCTAGGGTTTCTGTTTCTGGCTGTGGATTGAGGAGATATTACTGGCTATGGCTTCAACCTCTGTCTGATGACATTAAGGCTAAGTTGATGGATGCTCCTCTGGACAACAAATGTTTGTTTGCTGCTGCTGCAGCTGATTTCTTCAAGGGCCTGTAGAAGAAAGGCAAGGAGTTACAGGATCTGAAACATATTTTTGTTTCCCCTGTGCCAAAATTCCAGAGAAACTATCCCAATAAACTGGCCTTTGTTAGAAGGCAGTCTCGTCCTCTTCCTAAAGACAAGAAGGGTGGTAGGAGGGTTCCCTTAGCTAAGTCTACACTGACCCCTCTTGCTCAGAAGCCTTCCTTTCCTGATAAACCAAGTGCTGACTACCCAATTCTTCCCAGCCACATTCCTTTCTCACATTGTCTTTCTCTCTCTCTTTTTAACAGGTTAAGCATAACCCAGGATTCCTGGATTCTTTCCATTATTGTCCAAGGGTATTTCATGGTTTGAAAATTTCTTCCCACCTTCATGGCATTCCTGAGCCACCTCAAGATCAGTTGTACTCTTTTCAGTAAGTGCTTCAGGGTCTTTTGATTCAGGGAACTATTCAGGAAGTTCCAGCTGCTCAAAGGGGGAAGGGGTTTTATTCCAGAATGTTTTTGGTCCCCATGTAAGAGGGCACGTGGAGACCCATTTTGGAGCTTTCTCACCTGAATACATTTTTGAAGGTTAGTTACTTTTAAATGTTATCCCTTCAGACTTTGTTCGTTCTACTGCTTCCTAAGGCTTTTATGGTTTCTCTGGATCTCAAGAATGCTTACCTCCATATCCCGATTCATCCCCTTTTAAGGAAGTCATTACATTTTTCTGTTGCTTCCAGGCAATTTCAGTTTTCTGTTTTGCTCTTTGGTCTCTCTACTGCCCAAGAGTATTAATCAAATGACTGTCGCCTGTGATTGCTTTTTGCAGGCTCAAAGGCATTCAGGTTTTTCCTTACTTAAATGACTTGCTTATTCAAGTCTCCTCTCCAGAGATTCTTTTACAGGACCTTCAGTGGATCATCGCTGTGTTGCAAAGCTTGGGGTTCATTGTAAATTTTCAAAAGTCCTTCCTGTCCCCATCACAGGATCATGGTTTTTTGGGATGCAGGATCCAGACTGTTCCTATGCTAGCATCCCTGCCTTCTCCCAAGGCTTTGACTCTGATTTCCTTTTTTCATTTCCTTCTTCCTCCGGCATTGATTTCAGCTAAGGAATTTCTAGGGCTCTGGGATTCATGGCATCCACCATCTCTCTGGTTCACTTTGCCAGATTGCACATGAGAAAGCTTCAGTGATATCTAAAGTCATTTTGGCTTCAGCATTCACATCCTGTAGAGTTTCCAGTCCCTCTTCTTCCATGTCTCAAGTTAGAATTTCAGTGGTGGATTCGCCAACTGACTTTGAATCCAGGGCTTCCCTTTCAACCCCCACTTCCTTGTCAGGAGCTGTTCGCAAACACCTCAGGCGGGGGTTGGGGGGCTTCATTCAGAAACCTAAAGGTGTAAGGCCTTTGGTCTCCTTAGCAGCAGAAGGAGTACATCAGTATCAAGGAGATGAGAGCTCTTCTGTTAGTCCTCACTGTTTTCATCCTCTGTTTTCTGCAGGGCCTCTAAAGATCTTTACAGACAACATCACAGTGATGTGGTATGTCAACAAACAAGGGGGGGACAAGGTCCTATCTTCTTTGTAGATTGGTACTGCAGGTTTGGGAGTTAGTGATTCAGTACCAAGTCACATTTCAGGTGGTGTAAATTCCTTCAAGTCAGAATTTTATGGCAGACTCTCTGAGCAGGTCCATAACACAATATCTGATATTGTTAATCCTCGTTCATTCCTTACGCATGGGTATCGGTTCTGAGCTCGTAACTGAGCCGTCCATTTTCCAAGCTCGCGTCAGCTTCAGCCTCTCGGGCTAAATTCTTACCCACAACCCCCTCTCCCTGTTACTCAGATTTCGTTTGACAAGTTGCCATTCGGTCGTGTCAAGCTACTTCTCTTGAGCTAAGTATAGACAATTGTTGTTTAATAGCTTTATAGACTACTTTTCTGTCAGAAAAGTTCATATTTTATTGTCTTGCCCTATCGCATTTAGCACTTATAATTTCTTCAGGTTTTTCTGCCCTTTCTTTGCCACTTTACCGCGAGGTATTCTCTCTTTACCATCATTTGTAATCCTTTCACCCTTCTCTCTCAAACCTTCGGGTACTCTCTTGTACCATTGTTGGCAACTTTTTCTACTGTTGAATTTACTGTCATGGCAGATAAAAAAGGTAGTCCGGGATTTAAGCGGTGTTCTGATTGTGGACACAAACTGCCTACTTCTGATGCACACTCTTTGTCTGTTTATTGTTTGGGAGCTTCCCATTTGTCTGTTGATCCTCCCTGTACTATTTGTGACAACTTTTCTAATAGAACCTTGTTGGAAAGGAAAAACAAGCTGATACTGAAGGTACTTCTGAAAATCTCCCTTTTCAGAGGCTATTTCTGGGTCGGAGGCCTCAACCCCTCATAGAGCCCATAAGAAAACCTTGGATGTTTCTACTAAGGCTAAATCTTTGCCTTCATACCCGGCTGGGGACTCCCACCAACCAAAACCTAAAAAGGCTAAAGTTTCGGCTCCGGAGCTTTCTCAGTCAGCCCCAGTGCTTTCGGTGCCTAGACCTTCGGCACCGAGGCCTTCTGCTCCATCTTCTCCTGCAGCCTTCTATATATTGGCACCAAGGGGCTCCTCAGTTCAGACCATTACTACCATATCGGCACCGACCATTCAGTCGGCGCAGACCTTGACCGTGTTGGCTCAGAGATCTTCCTCGGAACCGACTCCTTTATTATTGACTCCAGTTTTGTCGTTTCCAGTTTCGGCACCAACAACCAATTTGGCACCGACCCCTGTGTTGGTGCAGACAATGACCTCGGCACCGATGCCTTCTTCGGTGCAGACAGCAGTAGTCCAGTCTTTCTCGGCACCATTGTCCTCGGTGCGGTCAGATGAGATGGGCACCGAGCCTGCCTCTTTTGTGGACAGGCCTGTTTCTCCCTCAGTCTCCGTGAGGTCCTCTAGAAGCTTTTCTGAACATGATGTGTTGCATCTTGTGGACCAGGCATTCTTGGCCAAAGGTATCCCACCCCTCAGGAACTATCCTTCCTTGGAAGGTGATCACCCATCTCCAAAAACACCTTCTTATTCTCCTCCTTCATTGCCTTTGAAGTCCATGGATATAGCACAATCTTCCCCTTCTGCGGGTTGTGGCAGGAAAGTTTTGCTATGACCCAGGATGTCAGCTGTGACATGCATAGCTTGCTGCTCCACAGCCATCCAGGGACTCCGGGTCGGCAGGCTGAGCCATTTAGGGGAGTGGTGCCCCCTGTCCTAGACATACACTCCTCTTCGGGTGGACCAGCCTTCCAACTGATGGAGAAGGCTTTCGCCGCTGCTGGTGATACCGGACTGTCTATACCTCTGCCCTCCTCTGGTACACTGGTTTCACAAGTCGCATCTAGCGGACAGTGGGTGCAAGGGTCGCAGGACATATTCACTCAGGAATCCCCCTTTCCGTTGTCTTCCCCGGCTTCTCTGGCTGAGGAGGTCCACTGGAAAAGTTTGTGTAAGAGGAAGCACATGGACTCCACAGAGGAGTCCCTCACTGAAGACACAGATTTCGATGTGGGGGAAGAATCCCCTTGGTCACCCTCTGTGGTATCCTTTGGCGATATCCTCAGAATCCTGAAACAGAGAGGTGACTGGCAGTCCTCTAATCCAACCCCTTAGGAATCTGTGTTCCTGCAGGCTTTTCGCGCCCAGCCCCCTTCCTCCTGGGTTACTCCACCTGCCAATGAACTTATCAGGTTCATCGTGCAGCATGCTTGGAAGGCTCCTGATACCGTCAAAGCTATTCCCCAGAGGCCAGATAAGATCTTATCCCCTCTTGTTTCATATCCCCATTGGTCCAAAGGTCTTCCTGTGGATGCTTTGGTGGTGGTGGCCGCAACAAAAAAGGATCTGGCAGAAGAAGAAAGCCAGACTGTCCATCTGCCTAACAGAGAGTCCTGGGCCTTCGACAGAATAGGGAAGCGCACCTTTGCTTCAGTGACCTTTGCTATCAGGTCCCTGAATTATATGGCACATTTTACCAGGCTTCAAAGGGATCTGGTTTCTGAGCTGTCTGAAATCTTGGCTGGTGCCTTGTCTGATGAGGTCCATGACAAAGTGGCCTGTCAGCTGGCCACCGTTGAGTTTATATCTAACTCCTCTATGCGGCTGATATCTCACACATCAGAAGGAGCAGCTAGAGCGGCGGGTTCAGCTGCGGTCTTGAGACGACATGCCTGGATGCGCTTGTGCAACTTCACAGAACCTTTTAAGTCTTCTTTTCTTAATGCCCCCATTGAGCCCTCCTCTTTGTCTGGGTCCAAAGTTAAAAGCAGACTGGCCAGATGTGAACAGAACGGTAAGACCTTTTCTGCCGTAGGTGTCCGTTATTCTTTCTCTCAACGTGCTTTCTTTCGAAACCAAAATAGTGGGAAGATATGGTTCAAGAAATCTCAGGGTCCTTTCCGTGACACACAGGCCGAGTTCTCCCCCAGAGGCAGAGGGGGAAAAATCACAGGGAAGATGCTCCTTTCAGGGCAGAGGGGAACCACGTAACCAGGGTTCCAGGGATTCTTTCCCTGATCAGTCCTACCAGTGCTCCTAAAGAGCGGCCCAACTCCTTTCCTCTGGAGGTGGTTTGGGGACGTTTCTCCTTGTACCCTTCTGCCTGGCTAACCATGACCACCGATTCTTGGGTACAAAGGATCATAACCAGAGGTTATCATATCCCCTTCGATCTTTGTTCAGTCCTTTCAAAAAACTTCCCGACGTTCCACCAAGTCAAAGGGAAGAAGCAGAACTACAGATAGAAAAGCTGCTAAGAAAAAGAGTCATCCAAATAGTCCCTCCAGACCAGATAGGATCCGGATTCTACTCAAGACTATTTTTGGTGCCAAAGAAAACTGGGGACTGGAGACCAATTTTGGATCTCGGTGTATTGAACAAGTTTGTGAGAGTACAAAAATTCCGGATGGTCATAATACAGTCTATCCTCCCGCTTTTGGAAAAAGATGATTGGATGTGCTGTATAGATCTTCAAGATGCATACTACCACATAAAGGTGGACAGGCCATCAAGAGGATTTCCGCGCTTCTGTGCAGGAGCCAGTCACTACCAGTTCAGAGTACTGCCCTTCGGTCTCTCTACAGCCCCCAGATTGTTCACAAAGTGCATGGCAGTTGTCACAGCTCACTTGCGACTTCAAAGATTCCAGGTGTTTCCATACCTAGACGACTGGCTCATTTCTGCCCCCACCAGACATCTACTGGAAAAAGCCCTGACATACTCTCTCCTCGCTGCTCAAAGGCTAGGCATAACCATAAACTGGTAGAAATCCAATCTCACCCCATCTCGTCCAACAGAATTCATAGGGGTTATCTTGGACACAAAAAACTGCAGAGCTGCTATTCCAGAGCACAGAATTCTAAGGATAAAGCAACAACTAACTCCAATCATTTCAAAGGAAAAATCCATGGCTCACTCGGTTCTACAGCTGCTGGGTTCCATGGCAGCCTCCATCACCATTGTTCCCCTGGCCAGGTTTCACATGAGGCTTTTACAATGGATACTGCTCACCCAATGGTATCCTTTTCAGCATCCTCTTTCAGCCATGATTCGAGTAACCCACAGGTGCAAACAGGGATTTAAATTGGTGGATGACACACAATCTCTCACAATGGTCTCACCCTCCCCCCCCACCAACCCAAGGCCACAGTGACCACGGACGCCTCCCTGATGGGGTAGGTGGGGCTACAGTCCAAGGAACCTGGTCCGAACTGGAGGCCAATCTGCATATAAATGTTCTAGAGCTAAGGGCGGTGCTTCTGACGTTGCAAGCATTCCATCCCCTGCTGCCATCTGGGACAGTTGCAATTCAATCAGACAACATGGCGGTGGTCTGGTACATCAACAAGCAAGGTGGAACCAAATCTTACCCCTTCGTCAAGAGGCCATGAGGATATGGCAATGGGCGATGGCTACCAACCGTTTTCTTCTAGCAACGCACATTCCCGGGAGTTCCAACGTGATAGCAGACAGACTCAGCAGGTGCATTCTTCAACCTCACGAGTGGTCCCTGAATCCCTTGATAGTGGCGGAGATCTTCCACCACTGGGACTGTCCTTGCTGCGACCTCTTTGCATCCCCAACCAACTACAAATGCAGCAACTACTTTGCCCTGATTCCCCCTCCAGGACAGTCACCCAGTCCACGATTGGCCCTTGGGTCTTCTTTACGCATTTCCACCCTTTCCCCTCATTCCCAGTAAAGCCCATTGGTTGAAGAGCAAGGTGATCCTCATAGCACCATATTGGCCTTGACAGATTTGGTTCCCCTTCCTTTGGCCTCACCTACTAGATCGACCATGGATTCTCCATCCAACCCCAGAGTTGATCTCACATCCACAGAACCTGATTCATCCCAACTTGAACAGCCTGAAGCTCACGGCTTGGCTACTCCAATTCCCTTGATTGCCAGGCAGAATGATCTTTTTTTAGCAGTACGTGATATTCTCATTGCTTCTCATAAGTCTTCCACTAGAATTACTTATCTGAGCAAGTGGAAAAGATTTATCTGTTGGCTGAAAGATAAACAAGTAGACCCCTTTTCAGCACCAGTGTCAGTAATACTAGACTATCTGGCCGATAAAATCATCTGAAACCACCTTTTAAAGAACCTATTCAACCATGGGATTTATCTTTAGTTCTACAAGCCCTGACAATGTCACCTTTTGAACTAGCCTCTTCTTGTGACCTCAAGTATTTGTCATGGAAAACCTTGTTTTTGGTTGCTATTACTTCTGCCAGACGTATTTCTGAACTTCAAGCTTTATGTATCAAGAGTCCATACTTGATTTTTCATAGAGATAGAGTGTCACTGAGATCTAATCCGTCATTTCTGCCTAAAGTGATCTCTGAAATGTCCATTAATCAAGCCATTGAATTGCCAGTTTTCTTTTGCAATCATTCAAACAGAGGAGAGTATTGCCTACATAACCTAGATATACACAGGCAAATCTATTTTTACTTAAACAGGACTAAACCCTTTCGTAAATCTGACCAGTTATTTTTGGCCTTTTCTGGACCTAGATTAGGATCTGCTGTTGCTAAGGTCACATTAGCTAGTTGGTTGAAGCACTGTGTGACCTTTATTTACACACAACGTAATATCTCATTGCCTACTACCATGAAAGCTCATTCAACAAGGTCGATGGCAACTTCTGCGGCCTTCCATGCCAGAACTTCTTTACATGACATCTGTGCAGCTGCAACTTGGGCTACGCCTCATACCTTCATCAATCATTACAAATTGGATTTGGCCTCCAGGGGAAGAGCATCTTTCGGTTCTATGGTGCTCAGGAATGTCCTTCCATGAGAGCCTCCCAGGAATAGAGGTAGCTGTGGACTCTGTCCCATGTGTAAGGAATAAATGAGGATTAACAATATCAGATAAAGAAGTTATGGCTTACCATAACATTCCATATGTATTGTTGATCCTCATTCAGTCATTACAACCCTCCCTTCTTCCCCCTCCTGTGGTTTCTAGTGGATCTCACCATCCTGTTATCTTAGGTTATTTGTCCAGAGGTAGCCTCTACCTTCTTTGACTTGCAAACTCAATCTGAGGTAACAGGGAGAGGGGGATTGTGGGTAAGAGTTTAGCTCGAGAGTTTGAAGCTGACACAAGCTTGAAAAATGGCCGGCTCAGTTCCGTGCTCAGAATTGATACCCATGCATAATGACTGAACGAGGATCAACAATACAGATGGAACGTTATGGTAAGACATAACTTCTTTTTCATGAGTGTACGCTTCACAGGGATGTGTTTCTAGACATTATCCACCAGTGGGCTATTCTTTAAGTAGATCTCTTTGCCTCCCCTCTGAATAGGTAGCTTCCTCAATCTTGTGCCAGGACTCCATGTCTTCTGGCCTGGAAGGTGGATGCCCTATTTTTTTCATGGAAGGAGATATTTCTTTATGTCCCCCCTTCCTCTCATTCCAAAAGTCCTGTACAAGATAAAACAGGATGCTCCCAAAATCTTGCTGGCGACTCCCTTTTGGTCCAGACAGCTGCACTTAGCCAAGGGCAGTCATCACAAGTTACCTCACAGGGAGGATCTTCTCACAAAAGAAAAGTGAGCTCTCATCCATCCCAATTTGTCCACTCTTCAACTGACACTGTGGGTGATAGGATTTTGATTTCTATAGACCCTTTTTGGTGAGGACATACTTTGGGTTCTGCAGGAGGCCAGAAAACCCACTACTAGGAAATCCTACTTGTCCAAATAGAAGAGGTTTTCATTTTGGTGTCTTTCTCATAACCTGGAGCCACTTACTGTGGATGTTCTTTTGGTTCTCTCTTATTTGTGTGAATTACTCAGTACTGGTTTGGCATATTCTTCTATTAAAGCCCACCTCTCAGCTATTTCTGCTTTGACTGCTTTTTTACAAATTACTTATAGAAAAAAGAGTTCTATGCAACCCCCCAAAGAGCTTAACCTCTCCATCGATATATTTTAAAATAGTTAACTCTACTATTACAAGACACTTAACGGCTGCAGAACTACAGTATCTATTAGCGTGTCCATTCTTTACTGGACACCCAACATGCAATAAAAATTGATACAGCGCCACCTAAGCGCCTACCCTTACCAGTAGATATAATTACAAGTCTAACTCCACTACCAAAGATAGGAAATGGCTTTATAAAATACACCTTCCTGAGAGTGCCGGTTCCTTATTGAACATTAATAAGTGATTAAAGGTTTATCATAGCACCACCCAAGTGCTTTTCCTTACCTGAGGATCATTTAGACATATCTAAGTCCTCAGTTAAAAGCCAGGAATCGGATTTAACTTGCACTCCATTTCTTAGCATGACAATTCCTTTTAGAAACAATTAATTCAGAATAAGGCTACTGCAACGCCACCTAAGTGCTTACCCTTACCAGGGGAATATTTCACATAGTCACACCCTCTGTTAAAAGCCAGTAAATGGCTCTTAAAGACATAACATCCAAGTAGAGAATAATAAAGGGCCAGGGCTAAATGTACCCCCCCCCCAACAGTGCTAACGAAAGGGGCTGATAACTATTGTTTTAAAGTGTCTTATATTGCTGCTGACAAAGTCTTTATATGTATCTACAAACTCTGATTTAATTAGTTTTACTGCTGCTGTTAAATAGAACAGAGTTGCTTGTTAACTGCTTTCTATATTTACTGGGTGATAACTACTGTTTTGTAATGTCTTAGATTGCTGCTGGCAAAGTCCTTACTTGTATTTACAAACTCTGATTTAATTAGTTTCACTGCTGCTGCTAAGTAGAACAGAATTGTTTTTTAACTGCTGTCTATATTTATATTGTTATAAAAAAGTGGCACACAACTGCTGCATCATAGAATCTTGCATTGCTGCTACCAAAGATTTAATATGTAATACTGCTAACCAGATCTAAAGTCCCTGTGAATGACTGCTATAATTGTGTCAGGTTTTGATTAGTGTTATTTTGAGAAGTTCTACCTTGCTTTATATTATCTATGTCTCTTATCTTTTATCTTGTCTCTCTTGCCTCCTAAAGTTCCTCTACTCATACTGGGCTTCCAGTGCTAGTCATCAAGAAGCTAAGAACCCTCTCCAAATATCGGCGGGTCACCTCATTGCATAACATTCCTACAATCCCCTTTCAAGGAAAACATACATACCCCTCCTTGTTTATTCTCACGTTACTACTGCAGTCTACCAATTTTACTCCCTCTCAATCTAGCCTGCAATACTTGAACTGCCCACTAGATGGCACCCTAATTCCAGGCATTTTCTCCTCTTACCCTTTTTCTCATGATCAACTACTTACCTCATTTCTTAACTTCAGTAGTCCCCAAAGTGCTATTTAGCTGTCTCTTTAGTTTTTTCCTTCATTTCTACTGTCCACAGACACCTCCCTAGTCCTCTCTCTCTTTTTTTCCTTTCCCATCCATATCTACAGACTACAGACACCTTCTAGCCCCTATTTTATTACATTTTACCACTAGACTAAGCCTAAGCTGATTGTTTTTCTTTAACTACTTCAGTATCTGTTTCTAACCGCTCCATTCGCCCTGCGGGCTCACTCCGCTCCCCTCCCCACCTCCAAATTCCACCCACCCCCAGGGGTCCTACCTTTATACTCTCTAACCACACCCCTTCCTCTTCACATTACACTCTAACCACACCTCTTCCTCTTCCCATTACTCTTTAATCTTACCTCGTGCTCTGACCATTCCTCTTCAGATACACTCTTCCCACTTCCCTTTTCTCTCTAAAGACTCTCCAGTTACCCAACTCCACTACTCTTAACCTCTCACTTTTCTCCTCTTATCACACCACACCCTACTCCCTCTTTCATCTCCACCCAATACATTTCTACCACTTACAAAGAACCTATATCTATTCATATAATGAATAAACAATCCATCCCATCTTTTATCCCACTCTTATTCACACTCTCACTACTACCTCCTTTAATCCTCACCCATCTATTTACCTCTTTTGAAAACCCACTAGACCCCAACCTAAATTACCCCAAAAAAGAAACCAGCTCTCCAAACTTACCTTACCATTTTATTCATGCTAATATAACATCCTCATCTAACTACATACTTCCTAAATATCATAGAACACTACACAGAAAATACAACAATCTAAACCCCAAAAAATGTCTATCTCTATACAACAGATTCCCCAACCCTAACTATCTAAACCTACTACTCTCTTTAAAGGATGGTGACATCCACCCTAACCCAGGCCCTCCAACAGCTCCTATCTCTCTCCTCAACCTCATAGAATCACCTACCCAAGCCCTCGCTGAACCATCAAACTCACTTTTAATTGCTCATCTTAATATAAGTAGTATAAAGAATAAAGTAACTCAACTCCAAGCTCTAACTGAAATCTATTCCTTTGATATTCTCTGCTTAACAGAAACTTGGTTGAAACCTGTAACCAAAGACCATGAAATCATCTCACCTGGATATAATATCCTGAGACTAGACCGAGTATCCAAGAAAGGTGGAGGGGTTGCTATCCTATATAAATCTAGCTTACAATTAACCACTCATAACTGTAAACTACCTTTAGACTCCAATGCAAAAATTCTTATCTCCAAACTTCTTCTCAACAATTCCAAATCCATCTATATTATCTGTATATATCTACCTCCTGGTAACAACACTGCCACCATGGAAAACATACTTTGCTGGCTTTCCCAAAACCTGCCTCAAGAAACAATTATCCTAGGCGACACAAATATTGACTGGACCTGCTACTGCAACAGCCACCCCACAAACCACATTAACCTATATGGGTATTCCCAAACCATTACCTCCCCTACCAGGATAAATAAATCTAACAAGAAATCAAGCTTATTAGACTGGATTCTCATAAACCATCATCTTCACATGTATGACTCAGGAACCACTCTGTTACCTATATCATCAGACATAAAATCAACTTTCCCACTCCAACATCTGTCAAAAACATCAGGTCTAAAAAGTACTTTAACCCTGAACTTTTCCAGATGGAACTAAGAGCATGTAACTGGTCCCCCTTACAAAACCTCCCTTTAGACGAAGCATTTAGTTACTTTAACTCCAACTTCCTTTCCATCCTCAACCACCATGCCCCAACCAGACTCATTAGAATTAAAACCAAACATGCTCCATGGCTCTCAAAAGAAACCAAACATAAAATAAATTTAGAAACAAACTTTGGGCAAAATGGAGGAAAACAAGTAACCCTATAGACCAACTAACATTTAGACAACTAAGAAATGAAACTAAGAAAGCTATAATATCAGACAAAAGAAACTACTACCTGCAATCCCAACAAGCTAATCAAAACAAGCCGCAGAAAGTTTATTGTAGTATTAACCAACTACTCCATCCAGGGTAATCCACTACTCCAAACCCTCAAAACACTGAACACAATAAACCAATGGATACAGCTAATGCTTTTAATACCTTTTTTTACTGATGCTATACAAACACTAGCTAGTCAGCTATCACCAAACAACTTCACGCTACCTGCCAATGAATCAACCTCACCCCCTACTTTTCATTTTCAACCTGTCCCAACAACATATATTCTAACCCTTCTACAGAAACTGAAACCATGCTCACCCTCAGCAGACCAACTACCTGCAGAATTCCTACAACAATCCGCCAAAGCTATTGCTTATCCCATTTCTATTCTGATCAATAGAACTATTACCGAACGTTATATCCCCAGTTTATGGAAAATTTCCCATATTATCCCCCTCCATAAAGGAGGACAATCCACTGAACTCTCCAACTACCACCCCATTGCTCTCCTCTCCCCTTTGCCAAAGACCATGGAGAAATGCATTCACAGACAATTACTAGACCATCTTACACAAAATAACCTACTAGCCAACTGTCAACATGGTTTCAGACCATCTCATAGCACTACTACTGCCATTCTTTCCTTTACAGATTGTATCAACAAAAACCGCAATCTAAACAAACTCTCTTCAGCACTATTTATTGACCTTTCTAAAGCTTTTGACATGGTAAATCACCAAATTCTCATCAAAATACTGAAATCCCTGTCACTAGATACATCCTCTATAAAGTGGTTCCAGTCCTACCTTGATAAAAGATAACAGGCCGTACTATGGCACAAGTCTCTCTCTACTCACCTGCCAGTCAACCTTGGCGTCCCTCAAGGGTCCATCCTAGTGCCACTACTTTTTTCCATATTCATTAAAGACCTTCACCTTGCCATCCCCCAAGCTATATGCATACAATATGCGGATGACTCTACACTGATATGCTCAGCTCCCTCCTCTTCTAAACTTCTCTCTCTTACCCAACAAGTATTTAACACAGTTGACCAATGGTTTACACATAGATGCCTTCTCCTAAACCCCAAAAAGACTAAACTCCTCCTTTTCTCTCCTACAAAGAAGTCACCCCCCTCTGGATTTCTCAGTTAACTCTACCAATAAAACTATTATATCTCCTAAACCAACCACCAAACTACTAGGTGCCACCATTGACAACAATCTGAACTTTGATATCCATATTAACAGTACCATGAAATCTGTCAACAAAAAGCTAGGCTCTCTCTACAGGATAAAATCCTTCCTCCTACCTTCAGATAGAACCATAATAGCACACACTCATCTAATCTCTTCTCTACTTTATGCCTCACCTATTTTTACTAACCTATCTAAAAATAATCTTAGCAAATTGGAAATGTCCTACAATAACATTGCCAGATTTGCTTCAGGCAACCCATATAGAACCCATCACTGCATTAATTTAAAGCAGCTGGGATGGCTTGAACTACAAAAGCTGATTAAATTCCATCAACTAGCTATAGCCCACAACACTCTTTACAAATCTTCCAAAACTCCTATTCTTTCCACCCTCATCACTCCCTATAAAAACCTAGAATCCTTAAGGTCTTCTCAGAGACTTCTAGTACATACCACTAAACCAAACAACAAGGCTAGAAACTCCCTTTTTTCTATTATTGTTGGAAAAGCCTGGAATCTCCTCCCCAATGAACTCTCCACACTTCCCTCACTATCCTGCTTCAAAAACAAATTGAAAGTGTTCCTCAAAACACACTGGTTATGCCCCTGTACTAAGCCTGACTAGTTTGTGTCTCTTAATACTTTGCTCTTCCTACCCCATCTACTCATTAACTGCAAGTCCTTCCTTATTAACCATTATGCTATCTACCTCTAGAATATCTTGATTGTACTAGCATGCTATGTTATGCCTGTATTCTGTACTGTTAATTTTACTGTGATAACCTGTAATAGGTACTGTAAATAGGATTTATTTTGTTTGTTTCATGTTTCCTTAGTTATTGTGTTAATTTCATTGTCCTATCTAGGAGCTTATCTCCCCGGGCCTCTACTGAAAATGGACATGTATCCAGTTAGAATAGCCCGGTCAACAAATGTAAAATAAAATAATAATAAAATAAATTTCTGCTTGTCTGCCTTTAGCTCCTCATTTGGCATCTAGGTTCAAGGACAAACAGTTTCTTAAAGGTGTCCTTCATATTAGACTTCCCAGGAAGCGTGTTCCTCCTTCCTGGGATCTTAATTTTGTTTTAGAGAAATAGACTCAGGCTGTGGACTGAGGTAGTACAGGAGAGTATACAGAGGAAGAGGCTGGCGAAGAAGAAGTGGGATTGTCAAAGAGATGAGGAAAGTAGACAGAAGTATAAAGAGATGAGGGACATGGCAAAGAGAGAGGTGGCGAGGGCTAAGGATAACAGGCATATGGAGAGTTGTATGAAAGGTTGGACACTAAAGAGGGAGAAAAGGACCTAGGCGGATGGACTGAGCTGGAAAAGATGTTCAGCAGGTAAGGGTGATAAAGGATAGTGAGGGGAAACATACTCACAAGCAAGGAGAGTGTGTGGAGCAGATAGAAAGGGTACTTTGAGGGGCTGATGAATGAAGAGAATGAGATAGAGAGAAGGTTGGATGATGTGGGGATAGTGAATCAGGAAGTGAAACAGATTAGCAAGGAGGAAGTAAGGACAGCTGTGAAGAGAATGAAGAATGGAAAGGCTGTTGGCCCAGATGACATACCAGTGGAAGCATGGAGGTGCTTAGGAGAAATGGCAGTGGAGTTTTTTAACCAGATTGTTTAATGAAATCTTGGAAAGTCAGAGGATGCCTGAGGAGTGGAGAAAAAGTGCTTTGGTACCTATCTTTAATAATAAGGGTGATGTTCAGAGCTGTAGTAACTACAGAGGGATAAAACTGATCAGTCACAGCTTGAAGTTATGGGAAAGAGTAGTGAAAGCTAGGTTAAGAAGGGAGGTGATGATTAGTGATCAGCAGTATGGTTTCATGCCAGGAAAGAGCATTACAGATGTGATGTTTGCTTTGAGAGTGTTGATGGAGAAATATAGAGAAGGTCAGAAGGAGTTGCATTGTGTCTTTGTGGATGTAGAGAAAGCAAATGACAGGGTGCCTAGAGAGGAGTTGTGGTATTGTGTGAGGAAGTCGGGAGTGACAGAGAATTATGTAAGAGTGGTACAGGATATGTACAAGGGTAATGTGACAGTGGTGAGGTCTGGGGTGGGAGTGACGGATGCATTTAAGGTGGAGGTGGGATTACATCAAGGATCAGCTCTGAGTCCTTTCTTATTTGCAGTAGTGATGGACAGGTTGACAGACGAGATCAGCCAGGAGGCCCCGTGGACTATGATGTTTACAGATGACATTGTGATCTGTAGTGAGAGTAGGGACCAGGTTGAGGAGACCCTGGAGAGGTGGAGGTATGCTCTAGAGAGGAGAGGAATGAAGGTCAGCAGGACTAAGAATATATGTGTGTGAATGAGAGGGAGGATAGAGGAATAGTGAGGATGCAGGGAGTAGAGATGGTGAAGGTGGATGAGTTTAAGTATTTGGGATCAACAGTTCAGAGTAATGGTGAGTGTGGAAGAGAGGTGAAGAAGAGAGTACAGGCAGGGTGGAATGACTGGAAAAGAGTGTCAGGAGTGATTTGTGAAAGATGGGTACCAGTGAGAGTGAAAGGGAAGGTCTACAAGAGGGTAGTGAGACCAGCTATATTATATGGGTTGGAGACGGTGGCAGTGACAAAACGGCAGGAGTCAGAGCTGGAAGTGGCAGAGTTAAAGATGTTAAGATTTCCACTGGGTGTGATGAGGATGGACAGGATTAGGAATCAGTATATTAGAGAGTCAGCTCAGGCTGGACGGTTTGGAGACAAATCCAGAGAGGCGAGATTGCATTGGTTTGGACATGTGCTGAGGAGGGATGCTGGGTATATTGGGAAAAAGGATGCTAAGGATGGAGATGCCAGGTAAGAGGAAAAGAGGAAAGCCTAAGATAAGGTTTATGGATGTGGTGAGAGAGGACAGGAAGAAATGGAAACAGATGATCCGCTGTGGCGACCCCTAACGGGAACAACCGAAAGAGAAGAAAACTCAGGCTCCTTTTGAGCTTTCAGTTTCAGCTTCCTTACAGCATTGTTTTTGGAAAACTGTTCTTATGTTAGCCCTGACTTCTGCCAGTCAGGTGTCTGAGCTTCAGGCCCTTATGGCTGTTCCTTTCATAAAAACATACTGTCTCTTCATACCGATCCTTCATTTATGCCTAAGGTGATGAATGAGTTGTCTCTTAATCAGTCTATCAGTTTTCCCACTTTTGTCCCTTCTATGTAATCTGCTAGTGAGAAGGTGTTGCACACTTTGGATGTGCATAGATAACTCAGATTTTATTTGGGCAAAACTAAAGCTTTTCAAAAATCTGGACAGCGTTTTGTTTCTTTTCATCCTAGATCATTACATTTGTTAGTTTCCATGCAGACTATTGACTCTTGGATTTCGTTAGCCACTTCTTTTTGCTATTCATATCATGGTAAGAGCTTTCCTTCTATGGTTACGACTCACTCTGCTAAGGCTGTGGCTTCTTTTGATGCTTTTTTTAAGGGTTTGGATACTAATTCTATCCTTAAGGATACCTGGCCTTCGGTGCAAACCTTAACCAAGCACTACAAGTTGGATGTCATATCGAGAGCTAGAGCTGGTTTTGCTAAGGCCATTCTTCATGGGTTCCTAGAAGGCTGTACTGGCCCTTCCTCCTCCCTTTCTTCTTCCGGAGCTTTTGCACTCCCTCGTGGTAAGAATACTGCAACAGTGAAATGGAAGGACATAGTACAGCTATGTAAAATCTTACCAGCACAGTAGATGCCCTTCTCTTCACTGTTGCAGTATTCGCTCCCTCTTCCCTCTGGTCTTTTGTCCCTCTGGGTGTGTATGTTACTCTGGTATACTAGGGCTGGCGTTCCTCCTGAGGCTCTCAGTTCTGAGGATGATACATCCGTTCTTCACCTTTATCCCCTACACCTTGCTCGGAGAGTATACATTTGATATAAGCCATATCATTAGCAACCTGTTAGGAATACTGCAACAGTGAAGAAAAAGACATCTACTGTTATGCTAAGATTTTACACAACTGTACTTTCTGTCAGTTTAACATGGTTAAAACATGTAGAATTAATGTTTACAATTGGTTTGGCACATTAGTTGTTTGGGTGTTTGCACTTTGGGTATCAGAAAATCTTTACCTTCTGTCATTTGTAAAAGAATTTTGAACACATTTTAAACTTTTTTTTTTTTTGGATAATACCACAGTTTGACACAGTTCAGTTGTATGTGGACATAGTTATTACTAGCAACCTTAAGTGCTTATTGTGATACATTATTCAGTATTGTTGGTTTATTATTCTGTCTCTCTCCCCTTTTTCGATGAATCCTAACTCTGGAACCCCCCCCCCCCACCATTAAATCTGGTAGCACCTAAAAAATAAATAAAAATATGTCTCAGCCTACAGTTAGTGATTCTTTTGGGGGCGCTGCTTGGTCTGCAAGGTGACTTAAATGTTGCCCTGTCTCCCTCTAGAGTAGCTTTGCAGGCCACTACGGAACAGGGATAAGTCACATCCTCCAGGGCTGTTCCATTACCTGGAGCAGGTGTGGGCGAACCAAACTCTTTAGGTGCAGTAACAGTCCAGGGTAAGAGAACTCTTGTCAGACATAATACTCTGTCCCCAGAAACAGATACACTGATAATCAGATTATAGCTGTTTATTAGGCTGATGTGGTTTCTTTGGCCTAATGTTCTGCAGACAGCTAATTCTGGTGGTTCTGTCCTTGTACATGGCACTAGCCTAACTAGAGACCTTTCTTTTGTTTCAGAGAATGATAAGGAATTTGATGAGGACAATCAGAATTTCCTAGTTAATACTGTGTCCATTTACTCTGATTCTTTGGAAGGTGAACCTCAGCTTAAGTCCAAACAAGTGTTCACTTTTACTGAAATGGTTGCTAGATTTAGTGATGTTTTTGCTTGAGAGCAGTTGGGAACTTCCCCAGATGTAGGCAGGGTTTATGACATTATAGAGGACAAGATGCCTAGTTTTGTCACCCCTCTCTTACTAGCCTTGGAAGATGTTTATAAACTGCCTGAAGGACACCAGTATCTTTTCCAGCAGTTATTAAAATGGAGGGTCTCCTCGGATGTTACAAGTCTCTTTTCTCATTTGAGTGATTACCCAGCTCCTCAGCTGCCTGCAGAAATAAAAAAAATATTAGCTTCATCTAATCCATCACCTTCTAATAAAGAGGGAAAATGGTTAGATCTTCAGGGCAGAAGGATGTCTCTTTCTAGTAATGTGGCCTTCAGAATGTTAAATTATCAAGGCTAATATGTGAAAATTTTAAAGTGTGTGTATATTTTGGTTGATTTTGCTGCATCCTTACCTTCAGATCAAAAGTTTTATGTGAATTATTTCATATTTGACTCATAGTTTCAAAATAAGCTTTGTGAGGTGTTTGAATGTACAGACACAGTCTCATGAAATGCTGCTTCTTCTATTGTATTAAGTCAATATGCTTGGTTATGTAATCAGAACTCTGATGACTAAAAAGCTGAAATTTTAAATGCACCTTTTAAGTTCTGAATTAGTGTTTGGGCTATCTGTGAGATTCTCAAAGACTGGGATGACAGAGGCAAATTAATGCATTGAGTATACAGGATGTTTCATGGGGTCTATATTAAAATACCGAAACCTCACTTACGCGAATACCTAAACGACGACACATAAATAGCGAACCGCGAAAACACAGGACATTCTGAAATGCGAAATATGAAATATCGAATTGTCATAGTTGTCCCTTATCCGGTATAGCTCCCTAACGTAAATGTGCAATAGTTACGGACCTTACGGTTAGGGTGCGGGTTAAGGTAAGTGCATACATAGTAATACATGCAACTTTTATTTTAGGGTTAGAAGTAGGGTTATGTTTAGTGTATGTATAGTAATATAGTTGTGTAGCTGAATGTATATATAAATTATATTTTTCCTGTAGTTGGGTGTTGTTTGTTTATAGTTAGATACCTTTGTGTGTAGTGAATGTTTGATTAGGATATGGGATATATGGGTGAAGTGTAGATATGGGGAAGTGTGGATTATTTATTTTGTTTTGGGTAGGTAGTACATAGCGGGTGGTGGGGTTGGCCAACTATGGCAATTCAATATTTTGAATTTCATGCTTCAGGACGTTCTGTGTTTTCGCGGTTCACTATTTATGTGTCGGTGTTTAGGTATTCATGTAAGTGAGGTTTCGGTATTTTAATATAGACCCATTTCATGTACCCAAGTTCTCCCTAAGCAAGGAACCTTCCTTCAAAGGGCAGCACAAACAAAAATCCATCTAACCAAAAGTCAGAGATCCAGAAGCAATGGTAGGAGGATAATCCATTAAAACCAAACAAGAGAGGTTTCTTTCTGAAAAATAAAGATTCAACTTCCTGCAAAGGAATGACTATGCCATGTCACGGAGTACCCTTAACCCCCACCCTTCATTCTGTTCCTTCTTCCTGTAGGCTCTCCCTCAATCCCACAGCATGGCCACAAATAGTATGAGACACAAGTTCTGAAAATAATTCGGAGAGGATGCACTTGTCAGTGGACAGAAATTCCTTCCCCTTTCAGGGGAATTCACCCACACTAACCAGACCAGGCAGTGCTCCGTCACATCGTAGTAGCAGGGGTGAAAGAACCAGTGTCTCTGATAAAAGGCAAAAGATTGTATTCCAAAATCTTTTTGATACCAAAATGAAGCACTCCTGGAGACCTGTCATAGATTTCTCTTTTCTAAACACTTTTGTAAAAGTTACAAAATTCAAAATGCTCACCTTACAGTTGGTCCTGACATTGCTTCCAGACCACTGTTTCATGATGACTGTAGAGCTCAAGAAAGCTTATCATCATATTCCTGTTGTGCTCAATTTCAGGAAACTTTTAAGATTTGCTGTGTGTGGCTTACATTATTCATTTTTTGCATTACCCTTTGAGCTGTCTCCTGCACCTCGAGTGTTTAAAAGTGCCTGTCCCCGGTGGCTGCCTATTACAGAACCCTAGGCATCCACATTTTTCCTTATTTAGATGAATTGCTGATTTGTGTAGATTCTGTATCCATGTACTTGGAGTTCTTAGACAAGGTCAGCTCCTTCCTTTCCCACCTGAGCTTCAAACTGAATCTTCAAAAGTTCTTTGTCCCATCCTATCAATAAATTATTTTCCTGGGGTGATGGACAGATGCAGTAAAAAAGATAAGTCTCCTGCCAGAAGATAAAGTTCTGACTTATCAGGGCATTTTCTTGTATTTTTCTCCTCTAGATATAGCCTCAGCAAGAGATGCCCTCAAAATACTAGGCCCCATGGCATACCACTAGCCAGACTACACGTGAGAACAATTCAGTGGTGCTTGAAGAATTGTTGAACCCAGCACTTTCATCCCACAGCGAGTTCCTCAAGATTCTAGGCCTCATATCAATGATCCTTATATTAATAGCTGAACTACACATGAGAAAATTCAATGGCTCTTGAAGAATTGTTGGATTTCCAGATACCAGTACTGGGATTTGTGAAACGCAAATTGCAGTGTTGGGATCAACTATCTCTGAATTCAAGGTTCCCTTTCCCTCTTCAGACTCCAGTCCAATTTGTCCAGATGGACTCCATATATTGTGTGGGGAGAAGTATCTATGGGAGTTGAAGTGCAAGGCTTGTGGGGTCCAGGGACATGCCAAAACACATAAACATAAAAGAGATGTTGGCATTAATCCATGCCTTAAAAGGTCTTCACCACTTATAGACTCTGGGTCCTCTTCTAGTGGACTGACAAACTTGATAAAAGTAAACCAAACACTGAAAAAGGCTGCAGATGAACGGACCAAGTAAAACAAGTTTACCTGACCTCTTCTAGTGGACACAGACAACACTACCATGATGTGGTATGTGAACAAGCAAGGGGATACAAGGTCATAACCTCTTTGTCAATTGACAATGATGGCCTGGGGGCTGGCTGTACAGCATTCTCTGACTCTTCAGGCCTCATACATTACATTAGAGCAAAACACAGTGGCAGACAGAATAAGCAGACTAAGCAGATTCTGGACAGACCCTCACAGTTGGAAGCTCCATGTAGAAGTTTTCCGGGACTTGATCCCGCAGTGGGAAACATCTCAAGTAGATCTGTTCATCTCCTTTTAAAACAGACAACTGAAAAGGTTCTGTTCAAGACATCTTTGCAGCCATGCTTGGAAGATAGATGCTGTATCATTCCCATGGTCGGGAATGTTCATGTATGCAATTCCACCTCTTTCATTCATTCCCAAAGTACTTCTAAAGATTCAGAAAGAATCACCAAAGATCATTGTGATAACCCCCTTTTCGCCCAGGTAAAGTTGGTTCTCCCTGTTTTATGGATTGGAAAAAGGGCAATTGCCACAAGCTTCCTCACAGACTGGCTCTGCATACACATCAGGGGCAAATGGTACACCCCAGGTTAGAGCAATTGCAACTGACAACTTGGATGATTCTGTTTTTGAACATTTTAGACACTTGTTCCATGAGGATGTGCAGCAGAAAACCTGCAGCTAAATATTTTACATTTACAAGATGGAGAGGTTTTCTAGGTGGTGCCTAGCCAATGAAAGGTATCAAAAGGATTTCAACCCCTTTGGTTTTGAAATAATTGTGTGAGATACTTAGAGATAGTTTGTCATATGCTTCTATCAAAGTGCATCTTGCAGCCATCTCAGCTTTTCTGCTCATGGATCCCCCTCTATCTTGTTTTTTTGTTGTCAGTTTATGAAAGGAGCATTGCATGTGAGGCCCCCTCAAAAGCAAATTCCTCTTCCCTGAGATCTTATCTTTCTTCTTGAAAAGCTGAGTATACCTCCTCTTGAACTGCCACTCAGGTTAATTTATGGTTCATTGCTTGAAAGACTGTTTTACTCATTGCTCTGACATCAGCAAGTTGAGCCTCTGGGCTGCAATCTGTCATGGTGAGCCAGTCCTAGGGGAATTTTTCATAAGGACAGGGTTGTGTTATGCATTAATCCATCATTCATGGCTGAAGTGGTTTCTGAATTTACCTTAAGTCAAGCCAGCAATCTTGCAGTGTTTATTCTGACCTAAATACAAGGGATAAAAGATTCTATATACCTTGGATGCACACGGTTAGCTCAGATACTGCTTTGACAGAACAAAGCCTTTTAGGAATGCCGAATGTCTGTCTCCTGTATGGGGACTAAGGACAGTCAACCTGTCTCTTTGCAAACTATTGGACCATGGTTAAACTCTTTTATTGTTTTCTGTTACTCCTACCATAGTAAATCTCTTCCAGGCAAGGTTAAGGCTCACTTGACTAGGGCCTTAGCCTCTTACTTTGCATATTAGAAAAGAGTGGAATCTTGAAGCATCCCAGAAGCAGCATCCTGGTCCTTTGTTCATACCTACAACTGGATTATTTTCAAGGCCCAGAATAGATTTTGCTAGGATTATGCAACAGGGGATACTTACACCTCCCAGGTAGGTAAGTTTTGGGAATCTAGCCAAAATGCCACAGAGGTAGTGGAAATGATGAACATAGTACAGTTGTGTAAATCCTACTTAACTGTGACAGATGTTCAAATTCCTCACTGCCTCAATGGTTCATAGGTTCATACTAGGCTATCTGCCCTAGGGCATTTATAAGCCTAGCCAGAGTGTGTTTGGCTTTCGCCACCCATTTTAAATTAATTTTGCTATGGCTTTTTTTGAGGTTAGTATACTGTGCCTCTGTCTAACAGTGACACAGAAGTGATAGCCGGGGTAAACCTACGATCTCCCATCCACTCGTCAAGATTCCTCTTGAAGAGAGTCAATGTGGGACTCTGCCTAACTTGGACTGGGATTTTATTCCAGAGTGAAGGGAGCCTCTGGGTTATGAATCTGTCCCTCCAGCATGTCCTATTTATTTCAGTGCTGAGGTTCAAGTCTCTCGAGCGCATAGCTCGATAGGATTTGGATTTTCTGAGGTGCAGCATGTCCATTAATTCCGGGATGGACATGGCTTTATACGTCAGGCACAGATCGCCTCTGAGCAGGCGGTATGCCACTGAGTAGAGCTGGTGTTTCTTTAACCAGGCAGCATATGGCATCTGTTTGAGCCCTTTGATCCTCTTGATGAGGTACTTTTGGGGTCTTTCCAGTTGCTGCAGGTGTCTGGTAAGGTACATCCCAAAAGGGGCATTGTACTCAATTATGGGCCTGATGAGGGATGAGTAAAGAGGTACGATGACCTCCCCTGATCTAGATGTGAATCCCTTTATGATTAGGTGGGCTATATAAAATGTTTTTCTAACCACTTTGGCCACGTGGTTGTCAAAT
This sequence comes from Protopterus annectens, assembly GCF_019279795.1. Taxonomy (NCBI): domain Eukaryota; kingdom Metazoa; phylum Chordata; order Ceratodontiformes; family Protopteridae; genus Protopterus; species Protopterus annectens. The sequence goes on from NC_056735.1 coordinate 1,888,500,614, forward strand.
GAGAGATTGCTATCAACTTGGGTCCCCAGGTCCCTAATGACTTCTTCTGTACTTAATGGATTACCACCTATGTGGTAGTTTGTGGGCACTTTGTTTTTGCCAAAGGGGATGACTATACACTTTTTGGCGTTTAGCTTGAGGCCATGGCTCTGGCACCAGTTGTCTGTTTCTATGAGGCCCTTTTGGAGGATGATTGTGTCGGCTGGAGAGTTGATTATGGCGCCCAGTTTGCAGTCATCTGCGAACTTGGTCAGCCACAGTCCTTCCTTGTTGGTCTGTACCGGCGAGAAATATATACCGAACAAGAGAGGTCCCAGGACTGAGCCTTGTGGGATGCCACTTGTAACTGGTTTGGAGTCTGACATGGCTCCAGCAATTCTAACCATGTGGGTTCTGTCCTTGAGCCAGTTTGCAACCCATCTAGTGACATAGGGGTTTATATTTAAGCTGGTGAGCTTATCTATAATGCCCGAGTGGGGTATTGTATCGAAGGCTTTTGCGAGGTCCAGGTAGGCTGTGTGGACCACCTTCCCCTCGTCAATGGCCTTGGTGATTGTTTCAAAGAAATCAACCAGGTTTAAGAGGCAGGATCTGCCCTTAACAAAGCCAAACTGGGTAGGATCCAGTGTCTGTAGGTCCCCAATATCTTTATTTATGAGGTCCATGATGATCCTTTCCATAACTTTGCAGACCAAGCTAGTCAGGCTTATGGGGCGATAGTTTCCAGGATCCATTGAGGCACCACCTTTGTGGAGAGGGACCACTGTTGCTGTACGCCACTCTTTGGGTACATATCCTGTAGTAAGGCTAAGATTGAACAGTAGTTTTATGTTTGGGTTTAGCTCTTCTTGGAGTTCATGTAGGACGCAGCCCGGGACACCATCTGGTCCTATTGATGCTGTGTTTTTTGCTTTGGAGAGGGTGGCTCTTACCTGAGCATCTGAGATGTCAGGGGGGCAGCACTCTGTTGGGATAGATATTTGCCCTTTTGGTGGGGAGAGGGGGGAGAAGTTTGCACTGAACCTGTCAGCTAGGATGTTGGCAATGTCTGTGGGCTCGGTGTATTTTTTGTCATTTTGGACTAATTCTGAGCACTCACCTGCCATACCCCAGATTGTGCATTTCTGGTCTTCCCTGGTACCATTAAATGAGGTAGATTTCAACCTCTGATTCAGTTGTCACTGGATTTGTATTGTGATTGGCTGTGAATTTACTCTTGCTATATGATTCTGGCTTCAGGTACTTTCCTCTCCTTTGTGGAAGCAAAAATGCCTGAACACTCACTTCCTGTGACAGCTCAAGGCATCCTTCTCAGGAAATGCTTAGTGAATCAGCTGTCACAGGAAGACAGAGGGAGAGGAGTCTAAGCTTTTGAAAGCTAGCCAGTACTGGATTTCCATTGCAGATAACCTAAAATACCACTGCGGAAGTGAATAATTTGAACATGTGTTGTTACAGGTAAGTAGGACTTAAACTTTTGCCATGTGGCAAGAGGCAATCACAGAGTTGTCAGCCTGACAGCCATTAGAGCATTGATTGATTGATTTATTGATTGATTGATTTTACGGATGTAACTTAACCCCACCTCCCGGTCATGATATAAGCTATGAACATACCTCTTAACTGTATAGCTTTTCACAGAATGTCCAGATTTTTTTGCCTCATATTTTTGATCTGTTCTTCATAAAATTTGTGGTTTTCTGGCAAATGATTGAGGATTCAAGTAATTAAATAATAATAAATAATGACATACATTTGAGTTTCAGACTTCAAATCCTTTAGAAAATTCATAATTATTCAAAACCTGTTATACTAGCAACTTTCTAAGTGTATGGGAGCAATTTTTTAAATCTTTTCTTATTCTCGGGCCTTATCCCCCCATTATTTCTGTCTTTGTCCAGATTTCTTGCACTGAAAGGTTGAGAGGTATAGCTATAGGACTCTACAGAAGGAACACCTATGCCCTTGATACAGACGTGTGCCCACTCCTTGTTACACTTCCTCGAGAGCTACCACACCAACTTCTTAGACCCACCCATGCCCCCCTCCCAAGGCCTGTTCTCGCAAAAGTGGCATACACCACTCCCCTGGGGTGCCAGGTCACCACAGGGTAGATGCCATCACAACTCTCCCTCCCAGGTCACCACGGATGCAAGTCACACATCTCTTGCTTGCCCCTCCATAACTCTTACAGCTTCCCAAGCTGATAATCAATCTTGGATTGTCCAGATCGCAGTCAGAGCTTTATCCCTCAATGCCACAGAGCAGGGGCCAACATTTTACATTCTTAGTTGTTGACAACAAATCCACAGTCAAGTAATTAACCCTCATAACAACTTAATGCAGCTTACTGGTATCTGGGCAGTACCCTTCACTTTCAGAAGGTCTGTTTCCCTGGTGTCCAGAAAGGTGAAGTTGTACTGTAGTATGTACATCTGCTGGTCTTCCCTGGTACAGTTACATCATTAATATATCTATATTGCTGAGCCATTTTCAAAATTACATCCATAGCTGGTGAATACAGGAATAAGAAATACAAGATTCAGTGAAAGCTTCCTTGAAATTAGGTCATTTGATTTCTCAAAGGCCACACATTGAAAAAAAAACATTTGCTCAGTGAATGCTAGTTAAAATTTGGATCAGAACATTTTTATTCCGATTACTTCTTTAAACATTATGCACATTTATACACTGATTTGGCCCATTTACCAGGAGTTCATCATACTCCGACAGGTACTGTCATATTGCCTGTAGTACATGGTCCAAGTACCTTTGCAGTCTGTAATTGAGTAGAAGATATGTCATAGAAAAAAATGTGCATGATTCAGAATTAAGCCTATTGAATGGATCAGCAGTATGATTGCAGTGTCTTCAGGAATAGATATTTCTGTGAAAGTTTGGAAGCTAGAAGGGAAGAAAGTGATAAAGATCTGGAAGATTTTGCTTAACAGTATCTTAAAAGGAAGAGAAGCACCAACATCCTGGAAGAAAACTGTGGTGGCTGTAATACTTAAAGATAAGAAAGGCCTATCAGATCCAAATTCGTATATGTCCATTTCAATTCTAAATTATGATTATAAAGTGTTTATACCTATAATGGCTAAAATAATGTCAAAGGTGCTGCCAAAATTGATAGATATGGATCAGTGTGGTTTTATGGAGGGGAGGCAAACATTTGTAGAGCAATGATGACCCAGAGAGAAGCAGAATAAAAGAAAATGCCACTGTTGTCGGTGGGTCTTGATGCAGAGAAAGCATTTGACAGAGTAAGCTGGGATTTTATGAGTAGGGCAAGGGAAGCATTTTCATTCCCCTGATAAAATATTAACATTGGGTAAGAGGATATATGAGAAATTGGAGGCAAAATTAAAGTGGGGGATTCCTGTCTGATAAATTCTGTTTGAGCAGAGGAACTAGACAGGGATGTCCTCTTTCCCTTTGTAATTTGCATTAATATTAGAACCACTGGCAAAGAAAATAATGGACTCAGAAATTCATGGATATAATTGTAATGGTAATCAAGAAAAGTTGGCTTTATTTTCAGATGATATATTATTGAAACTGATAAAACAGAATAGGTCATTTCAATGCTGTGGAACAGCCTGAGACAGTTACATTTTAGGATACAAACATAATGAAGATAAAACAGAGGCAATAGCTGTAAACTATGTACCCACACATGAATTGGTTCAGCAATACCCACATTTGTGGAGACATGATAACATGAAGTACTTATGAATATGGATTAAAAAGGATTATGTTATGGTATCTAAGTATATGTGGAAAGAGACTAAACAAAAGATAATACAAAAACTGGAAGATCTGTTTTTTTATTTAACATTTGTTTACGGGGAAAGTCCGACTTGGAAAGAAGCCAATTTTTAGCAGAAGCCTAGGGAGAAATGATCCAGACTCATGTCTTTGAAATGTGGGAGGAAACCCACACAAACCCAGGGAGGTCATGCAGACTCCACTCCAGACGAGAATCAAACCAGAGAACCTCTTGCTGTGAGGCAGCAATGCTACCGCTGCACCACTGCAACCACACAAGCAGTGATAATTTTTAGTTTTATACATGGGTCAAGCATATTTTTATCAACCAGAGGAGAAGTTGTGGATAGTGATTAATAAAGAGTTGAAGGAATTTTTCTGGGAGGGGAAGAGGGCAAGAGTCAAATGGGATAAATTGATTCCTTCTCAGGTGGTTTGGGATTACCTGATTTAAAGGGGTATTTCAGAGCTACACATTTAAGTCTCCTATACATAATACAAGCAGAAAGCTATAATTCAAAGTGGAAAGGGACGATGATGAAATGGGGAGAAGCTCAAGAAATAAGGAGAAACTGCAGTTTTGGATACAGATCCTTAAGGTGAATAACAGTGGCCATATAGAATAGTATATTCATAAAGTAACAGAAAGTATTCTAAGAACTAAGCCAGTATGGGAATGGGGAAAGGAGATTATGCCTATAGGGATGACTGCAATTAGGGGTACAGTGAATAGGCAAGAGGGGGCTGGAATATACTGGAGAAAGCTGGCAAAGGAACCAAGGTACTGGGGGCAAATAATTATACAGGGAAGTGAAATGGGAGGAGGCCAAGAATTCATTTGGTCTGAAGGCTAGAAATTACCTTCCTATTAAGGATTGATATAAGAGTACACACAGGATTAGTAAGACATATAAAATAATGCATGATAACTATAGGAATCAATCAGAGGAGGTTAGAAAGGACTAGGAAGAGATATTGGATAAGTAATTCACAAAGAAACAATGGGATGATATATGCATGGCTCCCAAATATGCAACAAAGTCTAGCAGATTTAGGATCTTTGCTTGGAAGTGTATTCTTATACCTCAAGCAGACTCCAAGGAATTTTTCCTCAGGTAGATTGCAAATATTGGAGATGTGATGAGGAAGAAAGAGGTAATTGGGAACATATGTTTTGGGAGCGTAATGAGTTGGCAGACTAAAAGTTCACTGTCCCTGCAAACTGCTCTGTCAGTAATACTGGATGAGCAAATTGTTGTAACTAAAAAATTATTTTTATTTCAGCTGTGATACACAATTGGAATTGCCTAGACCTTGCTAATTTAATTCTGGCAGCTGTCAAAAAAGCAATTACTAAAAATGGAAATCAAAGTCTAAACCAACCATACTAGAAGTAGTGAATATAGTAACATAGATGAAAAGAACTGGAAGTGGGATCTTTAAAAAAGGGTAGGGGCAAATTACATAAAAAGGGAATTGTGGGAATAATACATGCAGAATAATGATTTGGAGGAGGAATGAGGTTTAAGGGAAGGCAGGAATTGATGAGTTATGTAATGTTTGACTGGCAATGACTGGACAGAAGATTATAAGTGATGTATAATGTTTGCAATTGAAAATATGTTAATATGATTTGTTTTCATTTATATAAATACATGATTGCCCATATCATAAGTGATAATTCAATAAAGATGTTCTTTGTTTAAAAAAAAGACAGTATGATTACAATAGTGACAGTATGATTACAATAGTGAAGCAAAACAGATGTACTGTCATAGACCCAAATATCTGAATAAAGCAATAAAAAAGAGCACTCTCTGTTTCATACTGTTGAATAAGTTGTGTATGCTAGACCAGGAACAAAGTATATTTTTCACTTAATGAAAGTCTAAGATTTTGACAAAAAAAGCTTGATGAGGAAATTTCCAGTCTATGTTTTTTAATTTCACACCTGAGGAAAGTATAGATCCCTGCAATTTCCATTTTGTATTTTATCAACATTTAAAGTAATTTCAAAAGACTGCTGCAGAGATAATTATAGGATTATAGATGTTGTTTCTGTAACTAATGAAGCATACTAATGTCTATATGAATACATTTTCCTGTAAATAGCTACTTCTGTCTCTATGACAAGAGAAACTGTGATATATACAGTACATAGGATAGAAACATTGTTCTCTGTGTAATTGTCTCTGCAAATATTTAAGAACTGAAAATGACAGCATATTTCTACGTAAACAAAAGTGTGCTAGCAATAATAGTTCAAATACAGTACATATAACAGGTTTCTTGCTTAGATTACTTAAAAAAGACTAAAATTTTGCCATTCACATCCTTTCCCTCCTTCAGCTCCTTCCAGTACCCATGTATTGATGTTTAGAGATATATAATATTAAAGCAATTATGGCAAAAACCCAGAAGGGATTTATATGAAAAAAGGTCAGAGAAGTAGGTGTTTTATTTTGAGTCCTTTGAAGGAAGGGTGAAGTAAACACAACTGAAAAATAGCAAATTCCTGCAAGCTGAGAGCATTGATTCTAGGAGATTTATCAAGTTAAAGTACTGTGACTTAATCAAAAAGGGGCACAGATGAAAAAAAGGTCATAACTGTTGGTATTTCTATTTTGAGTTCATTGAAGGAAGGGTGAAGTAAAGAATAGTAACTTTTATAAGATTACTGAGAGAAAGGGATTGTAAATAAGGTGCACAAAACCTAAGGGGGAATTGTGAATAAGAAGATTAGACCATTATATTACTGTCAGACCTATGGGTTATTATAGCAATAACCCACGCCTGGGTGTCGGTAATGCTAAATTTACCCACGGTTGGCGACCAAAGCCAACCGTGGGTAAATTTAGCATTACCCACACCCAGGCGTGGTTATTATACCATGACATTATTTAAGAAAAGAAACTGTTACTTTTCTTAAATAATGGCATAGTATAATGCCTGTTTACTGCCCTTCTGCAGATGTCTGGCATCCGCGGCAGTTCTGATGTACTGCGCCTGCGCAGTACATCAGAGCTGTGAGCAAAGCAACGGAGAAAGCAAGATCTCCGTTGCTTTTTATAATCTCGCTATGTTAAATGAGTTTAACATAGCGAGACAGTTTAAAATAAGCAACGGACATCTCCGTTGCTTATTTTAAACTGTCTCGCTATGTTAAACTCATTTAACATAGCGACATAAAAGCAACGGAGATCTTGCTTTCTCCGTTGCTTTAAACACTGTCTCGCTATGTTAAATGGGTTTAACATGGCGAGACAGCTTTAAAATAAGCAACGGAGATCTCCGTTGCTTATTTTAAAGCTGTCTCGCTATGTTAAACCCATTTAACATAGCGAGACAGTGTTTTAAAAAAACGAGTCATACTAATGGAAAAAAGTCCGGGCGACCGGACCTTTTTCCATTAGTATAACTCGATTTACAACGGGCACGCTGGCCAATCAGCGTGCACGTTTTGGGGGGATCATGGTATAATTTGCCATATATTATGAAGACTAGGGTTATTGGAATATGTTATGTTATGTTATGTTATGTTATGTGGCTACAGATGCCTTCTCATTTAGAGAAAATTCAGTATTTAAGAAGATTAGGAAATTAAACATCCTTTTGAATTTTTCTGATGTCATAAGCATAGGATTCCATATTAGTTTGAAGGATAAGACACTAAGACACTTGTTTGAAGGATAAGATACCAAGGATTAACAGCTGCTTTGACAACTATTGACTGAACTCTGTAGATGAAACAGAGTATAGTTGGCCATGTTAAAAACTTGATTATGATGCAGTGGATATCTCATGAAGGCCAGCATCCACAGCTTCTAATTTTAGGAGATATAGTTAAGTGAGGACTCAACAATTGCCAAAAGAGATAAAGAACTGAATTTGGATGTCCTTGTAAATACTGAGGCTCTGCCTTGGCAACTAAGTTTTGTTAACTAAATTAAAAAAGACGTAGAAAGCAGAGGCAGTAATCAAATAAATGTTTTATATTCCTATCTCTCATTTTTGCCGGAACTACCTAAGTCCCAAGAGACTATTTTTTTAGGAAACATCAACATTTACAGCAACACAGGCAAAGTTAAAGTAGGAATGCAGGACTTGTGAGAAGAAGTTTAATTGCTACAAATGCAGTTCTAAATAACTCCCACGTTCATTTTCCTTCTGTATATTTCAACCTATGCAAAAAAGAGAATCAATAGCTAGTAACAGATTACTTCAGACAGTTTCCAAACTGTAAGCACAAAACAGTACTTTGTCAGGAAGTAACTCATAGTCCTATACTTCTACCCATCAGCTACAGATAGAACTGAACTTTGTCGTTCTTTTGTCAAACAAGAAAACAATATAATGAGTGACTGTTTCAACAACAGAGTTTTATTTCTCTCTCTCTCTCTCTCTCTATATATATATATATATATATATTTTATATATATATATATATCTATATATATATATATATATATATATATATATATATGATTCCACTTTAAAATCATTGAATGTTCAGAACATCGACGTTCTGATCATCGAGACCAGAACATCGATGTTCAGAACATTGAAGGTTTAAAGTGGAAGTGCCAGGTAAGTGAAAATATAGAATTGTGGGTGTGTATGCAGGGCAGCAAATGTTGTGTGTGTGTGCCATCTGAGTGTTGACATTGCAGGTAGTGCGGAAATCTCCGTTTAGCCTACGCATATAGCGGTAAATGGGAGATTTCCCTTACCCCACTGTAGTGCGATCTCGGAGTTGAAATATTAAAGTAGGGGGTGTGGGGGGCACAGCCCCCATAGAAGTGCAGGGGAAGCCCCTGCATAACATAGTTTTTGTAATTTATTTGGTGTTTGTGTGGTTCATTTTGAAACTTTGATGTTCTGAACATCGATGTTCTGGTCTCGATGATCAGAACGTCGATGTTCTGAACATTCAATGTTTCAAAGTGAATATATATATATATATATATATATATATATATATATATATATATATATATATACACACACACATATATATATGTATATATACACACACAAGGCTCTCTGTCATTTCTGAAGAGGATAACAAAAGAAGACAAAAGCACTAGCACTCAAATCTAAGTACATTCATTTAAAAAAGTTAAACATGTTGATTTTTCAGAATGTACTTCCATTAGCAAACAAGGCTAGTATATTGTAGATCTGGATATGAATGATGCCTCATTGTACATTCAATCTGCCCTTCCCAGATGTATTCATAAGGCTAAAGACTTTCAAGTTTTCTGCTATTAAGATTGGCCGGTTTACAGACCCAGGAATAACTACAAAATACCTAACACATGTATTTACATATCTCAGGCTCCAACATATGAAAGTATTTGCTTTACTGGATAACTTTGTCATAGTACTTCAGTGATTTACTATGTTGAATCATTATTTAATGAGGATAAAATGTTTCATCCTTCCCCTAGGGATTACACCAGTCTAAAGAAATCCCTCACCACTATATTTTCAAAATGTGCTTCTTATGTTCAGTGCTAGATTCAGTGATGATAGTAGATGTTCATCATATTGATTATTGCTGCAGTAGCCTTAGCTATGTGGGTTATTACCCTTCCAAGGATATGACAATCAACGAACTTCGAAAGCTTCAGGGCACCTTCCACATGCCAAACTGCCCAAGTCCTTCAGAACTCTACTGGCACTGAAGAGTACACTCCTCGGAGGCTTCTCGACTTGTGCTTTTTTTGAGGGGGGGCAGATAAGTTCCCATTGGGAAAAAAACTTTTCTGTTTAATACTTATTTATTATTGATACTTTTCTCTTCAGGTTATTTTAAAGCTAGGAGTTTGTGCTTTATCTGACTGTCACAAAAATGTACTTTATTTTTACATGGGAGTGCATTTTTATCTTGTCAGTTTAAAAGTTAAAACCATTTTCTGTGGGAAAATGTGGTTATTTTACTTTCTGGGGTTGGGAATGTATTTTAAAGTGCTTTTTACTGTGTTTTTCTGTAAAACTGACTTATAAAGATTTTTTTTTTGTTTTTGCCAGTATTTGCTGCTTGTTTTCCCTGGAAAAGAGGCACAATTTTTGGCTTGACCATGAAATAATCTGTCAATTCAATGGGCAGTACTTCAGGCCAGATAAAGTTAAGCAAACAGCCATCACAGCAGGCTAGCAGTTTTCCTCAGCTGCAGGTGAGTGACTATGCTGTGGGCATTAGCTATATCTCAGTCTACTAATCGTTTTATCCCAGATCCCTCTGATGTAGCACCTTCGGCCACTATGGACCAGGGGTTAGCCAAGTCCACTGTGGCTATTGGGGGTCTCCTCAGTAGGAAAGAGAGACTCATTTATATCAGTCCTGGGAAGAGGCTTTCCTGCTTTGTCAGAATGTTGTGCCCATCCCTGGGGAAGCTGCTGCTGCCAGTAATAACACTATTGGTCCCATTTTCCAGTCAAAAAGAACCAGAAAACTAAACATATTCTCTTACAATTTCCTTAGACAGGAATAGTTTACTGGATCTGACTCAGGGTTTGATTCAGGCTAATGCTTCTTCTTTCAAAGCAGTTTCTGTTAAAAGAAAAAGGGACACCTCCCTGCCTGAATGGATTCAAGATTATAAATGTGGACAGGAGGATGAAGGGACAGATACAGGGTTTTTTTCTCAGATTTCTGATTCAGATTCAGAGGAGAGCTCAGTTTCTGACTGTCCCCGGGTGGGTGTGGTGCTCTTTTTCTCTAATACTGTTTCCAGAATGTGCCTGTGTTTTAATTCGGAAAGCCCTGAGGTTTCTCAGTCCCTAAGAAAATATTATGAACTGTTACTGAATGCATTTCTGGAACCTGCACCTATTCCTCCAATTTTGTCAGCTTTGGGGGATGTGTGTTTTACTGCTTGTAATTTTCCTGACAGTCAGCCAGCTGCTGATTAAAAGGCAAATAAGATGAATACAGTTCCACAATCTTTTTAGTTTTTATTATACCTGATCCAGCAGCTATAGCTTTTGTTAATCCTTCGGCTGCTAAACACTTTCTGATAAGGATGGAAAGATTAGTGATTAATAAACTAAATACCTTAACCATTATACCAACTCCCAACCCCAAAAGGGACTGAAATTGATGGGAGAGCCCTCTCCCAGTGTAAATCTATATTTCAGATCTGCGGATGAATTCCTATTTAGCTGTAGAGTCGCACACACACTGATGAAGTGAGTCATTGCTGGATCTGAGCACCTACCTATCTTAGTACACACATTACCATAAATTTTATCAATCACCAGCACTACAAAAGTAATGAGGAAGTCATGATTTTGTTTAATAAAGTGAGGTATGACTTGCTTCATTTTTCTGCTATGTGTCAGTGAAGCCTATTGCACCAGGGTCTTCTTGAAAAAGAAATGCTTCTAGAGTGGACATTTTGTTTTTGATACTGTTGACATGTAATACGGAAAATTTTAATCCCTTTTTCTGTCTTGACCGTATGCAATCTGAGGTAGGATGTGGATCTGGTGAGTGTAACATTTCCTGATATAAGTTGTTTACAGTATTAGCAAACAAACCTCTAGAAAACTTTTGATTATTTTTATGAGGAAGGAGTGATGTACAGGATGGTATATTACAACTTTAATTTTTTCCATTTAACAATACTCCCATATTAACTAAAATTTTCATAACTGAGATGCCATAATGTTGTATATTTCTACAATGTAAATGAGTTAGCTGGTACTGTTAGCTGTGTAGGAATATAAGCCATTTAATGCTGTTTATGGTCAGTGTAATGATAATTAATTCAGTAAAGGTGATTATGTATTTTGCAGCCCAGCATATTTACTTTGTGCCCCCTTTTAGGTGTTTCTGTTCTCCACAGATGTATGACAGTGGAATTGGTATATTTCAGTAAAGAGGGTATGGGGCATGCCATAGCTGAAAAATAACAATGTTTAGTGGTTTAGTATTTCATGTAGTAGTTGATTGCAAGGGTGGTTGTGGTCATCTGTCTGTTTTGTACTGTATGAAAATGGATGTTTAATGTCACAATGTAGTAAGGATGCATTTGTTGGCTGGTTTAGCTATATATGCATCTGCTAGCACCACAAGGATCTTAATTTTATGGACTGTACTTCTCAAGAAGGCAAATTTAAGCATTGCGCCCCCCCCCCCCACACACACACACACCTTGTGATATTTTAGGGTCATTAGCTCAAATACTATATACATTGTAACCCCATTTTCCATCCTTTATGTTATGTTTTAGTTATAAAACAGTTCACTTTTCATTTAAAGCAGATTTTATTTCTGCAGACTTTTAAACAAAATATTGTTGAAAATTGTACAGATTCACATAGCTCACGAATAAAACAATTTCAAAAACTGCGTATCTGGTACACAGACTTAATTTAGCCCTTGTCATTGTTTCCTGACTAGAATGTCCTAGGAACACACAGGTAACTCCATTGTTATTGTAACTCACCAGATTACTCAGACACATATAGACACACATATACATATATACATGGACAATTTAAAGTAGCTAATTAATTATCATGGCTTTGGAAAGGTGGGAGAAAATCCAAGTACACACAGAAAACCCACACAGATGTATGTAGTGCATGTGGGTTCTGCAAAGAGATTAACTGTTCATGATAACCAAATCTTTACTATAACACTTTGAGGCAGAAATTTTAATTACTGAGTTGCACAAAAGACTCAAAAAATGAAGAATGGAAGGCAGGAGTCGGCAAATCCACTCGATTATTTTATTAGCGCTTTCGTCTGTCCAAATTAAACAGACTTTTTCAGATAAAAGTTAAAAGGATATTACATCCATTAAATAGGGAAATAGAGAGTTGCACAAAAGGCCTCCCCAATGCAGATCTCTTGTATGGGATTTAAACTTTGAGAAAAGAATGTTGACATTGACACTATGTATGTATGCAAGCTTCTTCAGTGGATCTAAAATGTCTCTTTTGGAAGACAGAATGTCTTAGTAGCTTTGAATTCAGCCAGAAAAGTTTATGAACTTCAAGTCTTAATCTATAAAGAACCCCCAACATTGTTCCATGCAGAAAGAGGTGTTTCTTAAAAGCAATGCACCGTATGTGCTTAAGTGCCCACTTGGATGTCCTCAGTCAGCTAGAATAATACACATGCATAATGGAAGATATAAGAAAATTGTGTCTGATGGCAATGGGAAAAGCATCTGTTTGTGTTGCTGGTGTCCTGTGTTTAGCAAATGACCTGGTGAGCCAGAAGATTCAAGTGGAAGATAGAAAGAAGAGGCTGATGGACAGCTTTACCACTTTGAAGTGCTGCAGGTTGCCCTCTCAGGTGACAGGACCTGCTGTGCAAGATTAATGGGTGCATACATTGTATAATGGTGTCATTGCATGTTGAATTCTTTGCAAAGGTTTATAATCTGCTACCACAGTGTTGGCTTCTGATACCCTGCCCATGACTACCATGTGAGTACTCATAATCACTTTTCAGCCCTAGGATTGAGTAGCTGTTATACTTTGCCCCTTTAGATGTCAGGAGGCCTGCTCATTGACAAGCTACACCATGGATCACCCAATAAGGAACTATGGAGATCCTCAGGAAGGATCAAGGAGATAGGGTAGCAATCATCAGGTGGGGATGAAAGGCACATAAAATTGAAGGAAAAATATAAGAAAATCTAATCAATGCATTTTCATTCATACAATGAAAAAAGGCGTGCTTATAACCAAATAGAATTTGACTACTTGTCTTCCAGTTATCTTGCCTTTTTCATGACAAATGCAGCAAAACTCTGTGAAACATCATCAGGGTATCTGTCTTTTTTAATTTCTCTAAATGCTTTCAGTTTCTAATACTGTGATGTGAATGGATGCCATTCCTAAGTCAGTGTAGGTTAAATATCACAAAATTAGTATTGTTATCAGTCTTTGATGTTTGCCAGTAGTGTACTTAGTACCTGCAACCTATCTAGTACTACTTCTGTTTATTATACATACTCTCTTACTCACTATTCAGTGCACACATGAACTTGCAACATCACTGTAAACCCATCCTTTCACTAACAACTTATAGATAGAGCCTTAGTCAAGAAACAGCTTAACTGTCTGCCACCTTGGATTATTCTTTCAAAATTGCTTGGTATCTTGCCCCATATTTGTTACAGTACCAGTACATAAGTCCTCACAGAAGTAGTACAGCTATGTGAGGTACCAGCTATAACAGCAGAGCTTCAAAAGAAATACTGTTACAGGTTCATAGGTAGGTGCTAGGCTATCAGCCCAAGGGCCTATGTAAGCCTAGCCAACAAGGTTCCCTGGCTTATGCCACCCAAGAAAGTTATTTTCCTGTACCACTGTTGAGTAGAGACACAGAAGTGATCCCCAGGGTGTATTTCCTATTTCCCATCCACTCATCAAGATTTTTCTTGAAGAGTGCTAATGAAGAACTTTGCTTGACATAGATGGGTAGCCTGTTCCAGAGTATGGGAAGTCTCTGAGACAGGAATCTATCCCTCCAGCATGTCCTGTTTATTGTGGTGACAAGGTTTAGGTCCCTAGAGCATGTAGCTCGGAGGGATTGGGATTTCTTTAGGTGTAGCATGCCCAACAGCTCTGGGTTTAACATAGCTTTATATGTTAGGCAGAGATCACCTCAGAGTAGGCGATATGCTACGGAGTAAAGCTGGAGTTTTTTGAGGCGGTCAGTGTAGGGCATTTGTTTGAGGCCAGTAATCCTTTTCGTGAGGTACTTCTGTGGCCTTTCCAGCTACTGCAGATGTCTTGTGAGGTACATTCCAAAAGGGGCGTTGTACTCTATAATGGGTCTAATGAGTGTCGAGTAGAGGGGAACAATGACCACTTTTTTCCTGGATGAGAACTCTTTTATGATGAGGTGTGCCACATAGAAGGACTTCCTGACTACTGTGGCGATGTGACTATCAAAGGAGAGACTACTGTTCACCTGGGCCCCAAGGTCTCTTATCATACATTCGGTGTTAAGTAGATTGCTGCCTGTGTGGTAGTTCATGGGTACAGAGTTTTTACCAAAAGGGATGACACTGCACTTTTTGGCATTGAGCTTGAGGCCATGGCTCTGACACCGGGCATCTGTCTCAGCGAGGCCCTTCTGTAGGATGCCCACATCATTTGGGGACTTGACTATGGCTCCTAGTTTGCAGTCATCTGCAAACTTCATTAGCCAGAGGCCTTCTGTGTTAGCCTGTACTTCAGAGAAGTAGATACCAAACAGGAGAGGTCCCAGGACGGAACCCTGTGGTACTCCACTTGTCACTGCTTTGAGGTCAGATTTGGAGTTTGCAACTTTTACAGTGTGGGTTCTGTCAGTGAGCCATTTGGCAACCCATCTTGTGACGTAGGGATTTATATGTAGTTTAGTGAGTTTAGCTATAATTCAAGAACGAGGGATGGTGTCGAAAGCCTTGGTGAGGTCAAGATAGGCTGTGTGAACCACCTTACCCTCATCTATGGCTTTGGTGACTGCCTCAAAGAAGTCGATGAGGTTCAGGAGGCATGATCTGCCTTTCACAAACCTGAACTGGGTGGGATCCAGAGTTTGGAGGTTACCAATGTCTTTGTTTATGAGTTCCATGATGATACGTTCCATGGCCTTGCAGACCATAGCAGTAGTGACACCATCCCGCTGTCCACCTTTGAATCTGTATTTGGATATTCCTCTTTATGGCATACTTTTTTATAAAACGATCACAGCCATTGTGTGAGAATGGGTATTAATTACTGCATTTGAGTTTATAAGCTATATATACATAACCGTCATATTTAAAGAACTAAAGATGATTGAGTAACCTACTGTTTCAGAGGGCACACCAGAGCTGTAAAAAAGGCATAGCTGTAGGACTGTCGCCCCAAATGCCATCCTGTATGGGTCACTTACCACATCTAATCCTTATATATGTTATAGTTTTAGGAGGCACAAAACTCCCTTTTACAGCTCACAAGCCAACCAATGCCAAAGTAGCAGATGGGAGATCTTCAACATCTGGGACTGATATCATTCAGTAAAAACAAATTGTTAGACAACTGCTGCTGCTGTTATGATAATTACCTAACATAGCTTCACTTAAATGTCTACGTTGTATAACCTTTTCCAGGTACAGCACACAACCTCTTGACTATACCAAAGCAGACTGACACATATTTAGTGACTCTCGAGCTGCTGCCCTTTTTTATGAACTCATTCCTTCCCAGAAGAACCCCTGCCTAGCTGCTCACAAATTTTCACTGCTCAAAGGTTGCCTTAAATGTGGACCTTATAACTATAAGACTGACACCTGTATCAATTGTTATGTAGACTCAGGTGTAAAACCAAATGCACTTCTGCAGTTCATTTCTTTTTAATTTATTGGTGGTTTGTTACACTGTACATTTATTTGTGCTAAGTGATTCAAATACACAACCTAACTACTGCACAACAGATCAAATTGTCAAAAAGAAAATGTAAATTCACTAATGAACTAATAACAAAACATTCATGTTTTCATAGCAATCACATACAAAATTCTTGTATGTAACAGTTTATTGACATTGTTCGCAGACATTGATCTCAAGAGGTACAGTAATTCAATTTGAAGGGAGAGAACCAATTAGAAAGACTAACAGATGATCTCATTAATGTAGGAATCAAATCAGAGGATGTTCTGTGTGTGGCAGAAGGCATTATACCATTTCACACTGTCAAGATGTATAATACTTTGTGAATTAAAGCAGAATTAATTTACAAAACAAGCTTAGAATATTTATAGTTGCAGACTGGAAGCCTTCTCTTGTTTTATTTGGATAGCCTTGAGTGAGACATCAAACTGAAATAATGTTGAATCTTATGTCAAATATGTGACAAAGAAAATGTGTGAACTGAAGGCTTTAAATGTTTCTATCAGCTCAGCAATCTTAAGCAATTTGTGGAAGACTCAACAAAGATGAATATTTCAGCAGTTTGCTAGCATGACAAAAATGAGAAGATATTTTGAAATGTCTAAAACAATGGATGTCAATCATAACTGCATTTCTTTGCTGTTTCCTCTTATAGTACAAATGTGCATCTTTTTTCTTTAACTAATACAAAGTCAGTGGGTACCAGTTAAAAAAAAACATTTCCAGTGAGATACTGAAAAGAACACTGCTCCTTCTGTGAAATTCTGGGCACATATGTTGCGATAGTTTGATGAGCTGCTATTTACATCTTAGAAAGATAAAGTATATGTATGCAATAAGGCATACTGGGGTGAGCATGGAACAAGATACTACCACATGCCCTGGGGTGTTGTCAAGGCATGAGCTCAAAGAGCAATTGCCTTACAACCCTGGGTGTTTAGTAGCATCTGTACAATATATCTTTTTTAACTTTGTGAAATTTTGTATAAAACGTTCAAGGTAGTCATTTTAGGGACCCTTTTGTGAAACTATTTTGTGCAGCTGCACTGACATTGTAAATATTTGAAAATGTCATCTCACAGTCATTCTTATAAATCACATTTTGGATCTGAGTTGTAAAAATTCAGAGTCATAATTCAGGAGGTAGTGATTCCTAGATATTATGTTAAAAATATGAGTTTAAATGCTGTTTTGTCATTCTTATGGACATTAATTGAATATAATGTTTGAAATATGCACTTCTTCCTGTTTTATCAGTTTTCTAGTGGAGTCGTCATGCTTACAACTTCTGTGGTAAAAATGAATGCATTCAGAATAATTATGCATGCCAATATAATGTCAGTTTAATACTTGCTTCTGTCTTTCTGGGTGATTTTTTTTATTACTTTGTGGTTGTTTCCATAAAAAGCAGCTATAAACTTTGATTACTGACATGTCAAATTAAGTAAAACGCTTGGCTTTACGTATAACATCCCTCTGTCCACCGGGCAAGTAGATCTAGGTTGTTTTCTCCTGTTTTAGTTAGGACAGGGATGGTTACATCCAAGGGATTTGTGGCTGTGATTAATTTGATGGGAGGAAAACCCAGCATTTCGGAGCTCCAGCAGCAACATATCAATTTTCCGTCAGTGGAGTTTTTTAGTCAGATCAGGCATGAAGCTTTTAAGGTTAAGCATGTCAAGGGGTTTACATTCTAGAACCCGTAGCAGCACAGCATCTAGGATTCAGAGGGCTGGCATTTTTTCTCTTGCATGCTGGATTTCTTATGGTTGTCATATTTCCCCCGTCTCTCTTTTTTTTTCTTTATATTAATCTTCTGTGTTTTTTCAGGTTCCAAGGAGCGGTTGCTTTGTCTGTCTCAAGAGGCATAGACAGCCAGGGCAGGTGAGCTGGGTCAGAACTCCAGGAAGAGACTGTCAGTGAATACGAAAGATGAGTCAGCTGAAAGACCAGCTCTAAGCAAGAAGGCTAGAAGGAAAAGCAAGAGAGGTTCTTCTGGTCCAAGGGTCACCCCTTCACTCCCGCCTGAAGCATCACTGGAATCTCACAGTAATGTCTTGGGGGGTAGCAGGGAGAATTTTTAATGATAGAGGTCAGTCACCCAAGGATTGTTTGGATGTGTTTATAAATTCTTTGTCGGGAAAAGGGGAGGTTTAGGCTGTTTGACCTACCTCTGGAAAGGAATTTTGGTGCTTCCACAGCTGTTGTTCCTGAGGAGGGAGGAGCTACTGATGCTGGTCAGGTCACACTCCCAACATTAATCAACCTACATAAGAGGTCCAAGGGGGTCAGTAGTTTGGGAAGTGATGTCTTGCCCCATCTGGATGGTTGTGTTCCTCAATTTTTGTCCACTATGGCTACTTTAACCCTTTTGGTTTCCAGCTCCCCGCGGTCTCACATCACAGTGCATGTACCCACCAAAGTCAAAGAAAAGATCCTTAAAGGGTAATAATATATATATATATATATATATATATATATATATATATATATATATATGGAGCAGCTCGTGCTATAGGACTGCAGGACTGCAGCCCCCCCACCTGAAGAAAAGAAAGAAGAAATATCCCCCTACATGTTCAAGAAAATTAAAAAAAAAAATTGCAAGTCCCGGAACTCCACGCATGCGTGCTTGGAGTTCCTGGGTACTCACAGAACTCCAGACTGCTATGTTAGGCAGTCTGGATAGAGGAGAAAGGCATCTCCGCCCTGCCGGCCCAGAAGTCTGTGCGGTGATAACCACACAGATGAGAAGGAAACTGGATTGCATCATCGGCAGGCTGGAGCCTCCAGCCTATTCTAGCGGAGCCAAGCCAAACCAAACCAGAAACCAGCTGTTAGTGTGCACAGACTGAAGAGGGGAAGAAACCAGCAGAAGAGGAGCTTGTTTTCAGGGGGAACAACTGCATTAGCTGCCGTGGAATGGAAGACTGGATCACCTACCAGGGTGTGTATGTGTGTGTGTGTGTGTGTGTGTGTGTGTGTGTGTAATGCAAGAAGTAAAGGGTGACAGGAAACCAAACCAAAAAACAACAAGCTTCAAGTTGAGACCAGACCAACGTAATCCAAAAACTGGAAGATGCCAGTAAGTTGTTACCAATGGACTTTAATAAATCAAAAAGAACAAGCGCTTTCGCTCGGCTAAGTACCGAGCTTTCTCAAGTTAAAAATGAATTTAACAATTACTAACAGCGACGTTAAATAAGTCTTTCCCTATCACATGGTTAGTTAATTAACTACTAATTTCAAGTCAATTGACTGCAAGTAAAATATACTAATATATTAAAAAAGTACTCGTATTTAAAAACATTACTTGACTGGAGACATAAATTAAATCATCTAAAGCTGTACATAAAAAATGTATATATGTTAAGTCTAAAAAAGTGTGTGTATAAAAAACCTATTGTATAAACTATATTTTTATATATGTTTAAAATATTTTTAAGATTTATAATATTTTTAATATATTTGATGTGTCTGTTAAAATACATTTATTTAGAAACAGAAACCTGATAAGGATTTTGAAAAACCTTACTAACATAAATGCTATTGCTGTTAAAAAAATCATATTGCAACAGTAGACCCATGCAACAATCAATAATCTGCCTTGCACAATATATTTACATGTAAACCTATAAACGTGCTCTTCTAATTTTAAGAACACTACTGATATTAACACTCTCATTTAAACCCGGGGCTCTACTTGCCTCCAACCTGAGTTGCCAGAAGAGCTCTCTATATTCTAAACTTGTTTCCCAGTCACCACCCCTGGCATCGGGAAGTACTTGTTCCAAGACTAAGAATTTAAATTTAAAGTTGTTGCAGACAAGAGAATGCTTATACAAAGCATTTGATTCTTTTTGTTTAGAGATATCATACAAATGCTCGTAGATTCTCCTCCTAAGAGGCCTTTCTGTTTTGCCAATGTAGAAACTAGTGCAGGTGGTACAGAGTCCTAAATATACCACCCGTTTACTGCCACAGTTTGTAAAAACTTTAGGCTTAAACAGAAAGTTCCTAGAAACAATGTATACACTTGGGGTGTCAAAGATAGTGTTACATTGTTTGCAGGCACCACATTTAAAAGTGCCTGCTTTGGACAACTGTGTACTCGTTCCAGTAAGGTGATTCCCTTCAAAAATTTCTTTGAGGTTAGTATCCCTCATTCTAATAAACTTCGGATGTGGTGGTATTATATTTTTCAATTCATCATGAAGTGAAAGAACTGGCCAATGTCTGTAGAAAATTTCTTCAACTTCAGAGGAATTGAGACAGTAAGTATAAATAAAACTGCCATGGACATGATCAAGCTTTTTGATGTCAGTATGGTGAACAGTCGCCTCTGTACCCAAAAGAGGGGGGTAGCATGTTTCCCTACTGTCCATAACTTGTTGAGCCAGGGTAGTTAAGAGTGTTAAAGGATATCCTCTCTCAAAAAATAGAGATTTTAAAAAAATCAATCTCTTCTAAAAAATCATGTAAAGTGCTGGACATTCTAGAAGCTCTTATAAACTGTCCTTTGACAATACCCTTTTTCTGGTAAAAGGGGTGTCCACTCTGAAAATGTAAATATGTATTGGAAAACGTTAGTTTCCTGTATAATTTGGATTGAAATGCATTGTTAACTCGGTCCTTGTATAAAGTTACATCAAGGTAGTGCAGTTCATCGTTACTAATCGTATACGTGAAAGATAAAAAATGGGTAGTTGAATTAAGATACTTAAAAAAATCCAAGAACTGATCATAAGTCCCTGCCCAAAAAATACATATATCATCTAGGTACCTCTTGTAATGCACTAAATATTGTGCCCAAGTCATGGAAAAGATAAACCTTTGCTTCCATCTGTGCAAAACAACGTTAGCATAGAAGGATGCACAGGGGATACCCATAGCTACTCCTTTTTTCTGCTTGTATATTTCACCGTTAAAGTGTATATAGTTATTTTCTAGAAATGTTTCCATGTATTCAACTAACAAGTTGGTTACAGTGTTACTGAGATTGGTTTCAGTGCTTAGTATTTCATTAAACCACTCTAAGCCCACTGAGTGTGGAATACTTGGAAATAGATCAACTATGTCTATAGTGATCAAAAGAAGTTCCGGTTTATAAAGAGCAGGTTTTATTCCTTTAGGAAAATCCCAGGAATACTTACAAACATGTTCTAATGATGTACCGAACTGTTTTGTTACCCGATCAATAAATTTCCCTAAAAGTTCTGTAATGCCTCCTGCCCCGGATACAATAGGTCGAAACTTTAGAGGGTCAAGACCTCTGTGTATCTTGGGGATTCCGAAAATGACAGGAATTTTTGGTTTGTTGACATGCAAATAGTTGTAAAGCTTTTCGTTGACAGCACCTTGAAGTAAGTGGTCAGTTAACATAAAACTAATTTTCGAATAGGCAATGTTAGCTTCATTTCTGGATACTAACTCATACTGATTGGAATCCTGTAACATACTATAGATGTAAGTATCATAGTCGGGGTGTATATCAACACCACCCCACCCCCTTTGTCAGGTTTCATGACTCTGATATTCTCTTTCTTGAGATGGTTAATGAGTCTGGATGCTTGTTGGTCTAAATTAATTGAAGATGTTTTAACTACTTTGGACCGAAAAAATCTAAGGTCCCTGTCAACAAGTTCCTCAAAAACCTTAATAGATGGGTGAGTGGGGGGGTTAAAAGTGCTGCTCCTGCTCAATTTATTGTTAATAAAAGGTTGTCCTTTAAAATAAAGTGTGAGATTTAAATTCCTTACAAAGAGTTTCAAGTCTATAAGGGTGTTCACTATGTTAAGGGGGCGTAAGGGTACAAATTGAAGACCTCTAGTCAGCAAGTCAAAAGCATCCTGCTTGATATCAACGTCTGTGTAATTAAAAATAGTAAAATTGTCCTTCTTAATTACAACATAGTTGCTACCTTGTTTAATAGACAAGTTTTGTTCATTCTGGATCTCAGTGCCAGCTTGACTTGCTGCTATCTCTTGTTCCACCCTTGTGGTGTCTATTTCTGTCCCCTCCCCCCCGCTCTCCCGGGGGGGTTGCTGAAAATCCTGGAAGGAATCTTTCCTTCCTTTCTCAGCCAACCTTTCACTCCTACGAAGTGGTTCACTATATTTTAGATTACGTTATTCAGAAGTACTACCCTGATTGTTGTTGTTAGTATAACTGCCAACATTTGGTTTATTAACCCACCGTGATTTGCCAGGGAGTGGATATTCTACCCCTTCACGATATTCAATAAGATCACGTTCCAGTTTACGTATTTTTCGGTTTAAGATTCTGACACAAAACTGATCTACTTCGTCAAACACTTTATCATAATTAAACTTAACACTCTGAAAGTTTCTATCATTCACCAAAGAATTATTTAAAGCATTTAGCTCAGTTAAGAGAATATCGGCTTTCGCCTCATATTCAAAGACCATAGCATTCAGAATTTCAATGCCAGCCCTGTCAAAAATGTCACATAACTTCTTGTAATATAAAGTTCCCATCTGTACATTGTTGGGGAACTTAAAACAATGTAAACCCTTCGGTACACGTTGCACAGTCACACATTCTTTTAAATAATTGATTTCGAGCTGGTTGCTCTTGTATGCATACAATTTGTCTCTTAGTTCATTAAAGTTGAACTCAATATTGTTGATAGTATTGGTAGTTACAGTACCTTGATTAAAGACAAATTGTTGATCTGTCCAGGCGTTAAAATTAAAATCTTTGGGCTGCCTGTCATGTGCGTTATTAACAGCAGAAGGCAAAGTCCCAATGTGCTCAGAACCGACTACTCTAGCGAACGTGGAGTTTGACGGAAGAGGAGTTTCCAAAACAGCGGTACCACCTCGTACCAAGCCCGGTAGAGACTTCCTCCTAGAATCAGGAATTTGTTGTTGATTCCCAGGCAATAAAACATCGTGGTCAGTATTGCTTTTTAGCAGGTTGGTTAGTTGCATCAGCAGGGAAAAGACTTGATTAAATTCTCTCCGTGTTACTGGACCGTCTTCACGGTCATCCTTTAACAGCTGAGGTGTATCAGCGAAATTGATGGATTCGGTCTCCTCAGCCATGAAGCGGTAGCACAAACGTTCAAACCAAGAAGTAAAGGGTGACAGGAAACCAAACCAAAAAACAACAAGCTTCAAGTTGAGACCAGACCAGCGTAATCCAAAAACTGGAAGATGCCAGTAAGTTGTTACCAATGGGCTTTAATAAATCAAAAAGAACAAGCGCTTTCGCTCGGCTAAGTACCGAGCTTTCTCAAGTTAAAAATGAATTTAACAATTACTAACAGCGACGTTAAATAAGTCTTTCCCTATCACATGGTTAGTTAATTAACTACTAATTTCAAGTCAATTGACTGCAAGTAAAAAATACTAATGTGTGTGTAATGCCCCAGTTGCTATATACTGATAGGGCTTATAGTATAGAAGAGATTAGAGAGGGCTTCAGCGGAGTGGACGCACTGAGGAGAGATCGGGCAGCACAGTATTTTATGAGTAGGGATGCTATGATAATACACAGTGATAGTGTAGTAGAGAGGAAAGTGAAACTTAAGGATAGTACTAGGGTCTCTATTTATTACACACAGGATGTTAATGAGATTAGAAACATCTACTTTAAGCATTGGGGTATTCTTACTGTTGACCCAGTGATTCATGATATTGTGGGTGATACGCCCAGGTTTGTTTATAAGAATAGTATGAACCTCCATAGGATTTTATGTTACCCCAATGGAAATAATCATGATATATACAAGTTCAAATCTATTACTAGACCTTGTAGGAAGTGTAATTTTTGTTGCTTTATAGATAGCACTGCAACTTTTGTACACCCTGTGAGTCAACAGTGCTTCCATTTTTATGCTGAGGCCAATTGTAATACGGAGCATATAGTTTATTTAGCTCGCTGTACGACTTGCCCAGCTTTTTATGTGGGCAAGACAGACAGAAGGCTTCAAGACAGGGTTAGAGAGCATGTATACAACATTCATATTAGAACTGATAGGAATGCCCTTTCTAAGCATGTTATGGAGACATCTGAACAGCATGTTTTTAAGTTTCTCGCTATACAAGTGAATTCACCCTCAATAAGAAGGGGTGATGTGACCAATTTTACTGAACAGTGTGAAGCCAAATGGATTGTTAGGTTGAGAGCAGATAAGGAGCCAGGTCTGAACAATAGAGTACCCGTTAGACTTATGTTAAAAGGCAGGCGAATTAGGATTTAGTTTTAATATATATAAATATGTTATTTATTTTGTATATAACAGGTTTCATTATTTATGTATTTTAATAATATTGTCATGTATTTTTAGTTTAGTTATGTTTATAATATATTTTTAGAGGTATTGGATTAGCTTTATACTGTTTATGATGTTAAATAATGAGTATGTAATGATCAAGAACCACTTGCTCTTTAATTGTTAATTGTTGATTAATTAATTGGAAAACAGGAAATGATGTCAGCTTTCTACAGTATAAATACTTTCTTTTAAAAGTGTTGTTTCATATTGGCTTGAAGAAGCTCAGTTGGGTAAAAGCGCTTGCCATTTCTTATTTATTTGTTGAATAAATCTGTCTTTTGCATCGTATGAGTATTGCCTCCTGCCTACATATATGAGACTGTATTTGTTAATTGGTGAAGTGGAAACTGCCTGTTTTGTACTTTGGCTCAGCCTGGTGAAGTGTATACTGCTTGCTGTGCATTTTGGTTCAGTATGGAGATTAGTCTATGTGGATTCTGATCTGTCGCTTTGCACTCCTGGTTTTTGTACTAATAAATTTAAAATGCCCTCTAACAACTTACTGTATTGTACAAGGAATATAATTTAATACAATCAGGAAGATGTATCAAAGAGCATGTGTATGTCTCGTGTTCAAGGGGCCTATGACTTTGAAAACAGCCCAAAGTTAATCTTTATCTGCCACTGGCAAAATGTATTTTCTTTGAATGTGGGTTTCAATGCTGTTTCAATTAATGTGAGTTTCAAGGGCAGAGAAGTTTTAATGCTAAGTCTATTTTCGTTGTGAGACTGCATTGCTTTGTTTAGCAGATATCTATTAAAGTTTGTGCTGTAAAATGCAAAATAAAACTTTCAAATGAAATCCAAATCATTGCAGAAGTAAAGCAGTATGCACATTATGGTAAATGGGGCAAAATATCCAAGGAATAGGACACTGGAATGGTTGCGGGGGGGGGGGCTCCATTTGACCATGATTTTGTGAAGGGGGAAGGGCAGTAAACTCAAAGACGGCCCCAGCTAAACTATACCTCTCAACTATTCAGATTTTTGCAGAATTAATAGAGTTTTGTTTCTTATTTTTGGTTTGTTTCTCATAAAATTTGTGGTTTTCTGGCAAATCATTTAGGAATGAAGTCACTAAATGACAGACATTGAGTTTCAGATGTCATAACCTTCAGAAAAATTCATGCTAAAGCAAGACCTGTTATTCTATTAACTGTCTTAAATTTATACAAGAGTAATTTTTAGTACTGTTTGTATGTTCCCCCAATATATTTGGCCTTGTCCAGATTTCCTGCATTAAAAGGTTGAGAGGTACATGCAAATAAATCGCTTTTTAGAATTAGGAATATCCAAACCTCTCAACTGTCCCCAATTTTGGCTCAAAATGTTGCTCTCCCCCCTAATAATCCCTCTGCAGAATGGCAATTTTGGAAGAAAACGTGGAGGGTTTACAATTATAAATAGCTGTAATGATCAGAGTTATAGATTACTTTTATTTCAGAAATGCATGTAGATGCTCTTATTTTGTCAGCTGCTCTGGTTAACAGTACCAATATTAAAAAGGTGTCCCTTCTTTGAATTGTGTGGCAATTTTATATTTTTGCATCACATTTTTCGTCTGTTTTTCACAAAATTGCAGTTTTCTGTCAAATTATTGGCAAATCATTAAAGATTGAAGTTAGAAAATAATAGCAGACATTCGAGTTTCAGATTTCATACCCTTCAGAAAATTCATACTAATGCAAGACCTACTACTTTCTAAGTTTATAAGAGCAATATTTAAAAATTGTCCTTATTTTTGGGCCTGTGCCCCACTTCTATGTATGGCTTTGTCCAGATTTCTTGCTGTGAGGTATGAGTGTCAGAGCCATCACTGTCAGCCAGAGACATTTCAAATTGTGACATACTTGTTGCACCCCACTCCCCATTGTAGTGGCTCTGGATGTGTCCAAGCAAGACAAGGAGCAGTTATGCAGTGTAAGTATGCAGAGTATTCCCCCATCCAAGGTAGACCTCAAGTACGACCATGGCTTTTCATCTGTCCTTGATTTTGCAGAATGTTCTGATTTTCTGTCAGATTTTTATACTGTTGATTTATGCTTCTTATTATTCAGAAAAATGCATGCTGTCGCAGTGCCCTGTTGCTCTATGTTTAAGTTGCAATGCTTTAATGACCATTAAGTAAGCTTGTCGGAGATTGTAAGATGCAAGTAAGCTTTAATAAGCATACTGTTAAATAATTACCAACATTGAAAGCCTTTTCATTGTTGCCATGCAGAGAATATTTACATAATTAGATAATGTGCCTTAGGTATTGAAATGCATATGACAGTATTTGTAATAAAGGACAGAATTACAGTATTTTCAGAAGCTCATTACATTTGTTAGAGACTTGCAGTCATCTTTGCAGGCTTTACCTGTAAACGAAACAGAATACCAATCTATCATGTGTGGTCCATAACTTGTGCAGTAATCCTTTAAGCAGTTTATCTTGAGCTTGTTTCTTGTTTGCTGTTCATTTTTTTGCATTGATCATGTCTTCCGCATAAAACAAGTAGATAGTTGTTGTCAGGCAGCAGGTCTTTTTTGGATAAGAAACATTTTACAAGTGGGGGTATCACACAGAGATTGCTACTTTCAGCATGTTACTTGGTAATTTTATAAAGCTGAATATAAATTATAATTAGAACTGCAGTGCAAGGAGAAGTGGTTTGAGTTGAGTGCTGCTTGTTTTTTTATATACTTGATTCTGACTGGCATTCCAGTAATGTATTTAAAAAGTAATTTATTTTTTCATGCATCCCATCCTTTGTGTTTCCATCTAGATATTAAGTAAGTTGTCATGTAGCCAGTACATTGAAATATTTTTTCTTCTACACTTCATTTTTCTCTTGAGTGGACTTTCGTAATGATGGTTTGGCACCCAGGGAAGCGTATTTAATTAAAGTTCCAGTTGTTGTGGTTTTGAGCATAGCCACACCCCTTTCTAGTTGGTCACACCCCTTCCCATTGGCTCCACTCATTCAGCTGTCTCCTGCAGCCCCTCTTTAATTTGAAGTCACCAGCCACCACTGATATATATATATATACATGTTTGACCTAGTGTATACCAAGGGAATTAAGTGCATTTTAGATGCCAAGTCTTCTAACAAGGACTAGATGGCAGCCTTTGTGGCTATCAGGAAAGAGGCATCAGCTAGACCAGCAGTTAGGAACTGGAATATTGGGTCACTAGGTTTTCTGGTGTTCATGGGAATGATTATCGAGAAGGTCCCTAGGCAGGCCCCCTTTTACTAGCATACTTTGTGGCTATAAAGGAGGCTCACCATTATTACACACTTCTGCCCCCCCCCATGTTCCCCAGCTGAGAATGCTGCTTATTTGTGGTGGCCTCACACATACTCCTGTGTCCATGATATCAGAGCCACACCTCCAGGCCTTCCACCAGTTGGTACTTCTGTACCAGGACTCTACCAGTTTCTATCACTAGGGATTTGCTGCTCCTTCCCATCTCTCCCTGACTGTCTCACTATTTGAATCAAGGTCATATGTGGTATAAATAGAGGGAAAATCCACAACACAGCAAAATCTTGTTGCAAAGCTGTTTTTTACACTGAAGACCATGAGTACACTACCACTACCCTGCAGAAGGGATGTCAGCATCAGAAAGGGGTTTAAAACATTTATTATTGCTGCTACAGAATGTCAGCATACAGATTTCCCATATGTACCAGCATGTCAGTGAGGTGAGAGCATATGTAAAGATGAACACTGACTAAATGAGATACATTGGAATTTAATTTCTATTTATTTTTAACCTTTCAAGCATGTCATTATTTATATAAATAGTCTATGTAAAAAGAAAATGAACATCTCCAAACTTTCTCAGTGTCATTTGGGAACATTATATGTGCTACTGTTCTTGTGCCTTCTGTGGAAGGTTGGGCACCGGGCTGGCAACTCGGCACTGTAAAACTGTACTGTCAATCATTCTGCGGACCATTGTTCTGCTGTGGTGACCCCTAAGCAGGATAAGCCGAAAGGAGATGATTATATGTGCTACTGTTCTTCCAAGAAAAAAACATATCTTAAAAGTTTGCACTATACTAGCAGAGTAGCTGATTTGTCAAATAAAAGTCAATTAATTTTGTCTCTGAGTGAATTTATTAGTGTTGCAGAAAGGCAAAGGACTTAAAATGGAGAAGAGAGCTGAGCTTTTAACACATTTCACTAGCTTTGTCCATCGATGGATGGACGCATTTGATTTAGTAAAGAAACCATTATTTTTAAATACATGGGTCCACTGTAGATTGCTGAAATGCACTTTGCTGAAACAAAAAATAACAAAAAGCTTTACAGAACTGTCCAGACCCCAAAATAATTTCTGTGTGGAGGGGTCTAAACCTCCCCAAACCTTCCTACATTGGGAAGACAACTTTCTGATTAGATACAAACTAATCTGAATTCAGAGCACCAAGTGATACACTATTTGTGTTTAGAGTGGAGTTCATCAGTTACTAAACAATTTGGAGAAACCTTTAGTGAATTCTCATTGTGTTGAAATGCAACTTGAATATTCATTACATTTCCTGAAATATGTGTCTTTTTTATATCCAAATTATCTGAACTTAACTTCTGTATACCATGTATTTAACAAAAAATAATTTGTCCTAACAAGACATAGAGGCTTTACTTATTTCCAAAATATTGACAGATTGCCTTAGATGAGCCCAGCCTTCAGCATGTTTGTGTTTTCACAGGATAGTTCAGTGTCATTTTTTTAAACACCAATTTGCATCAGACACAGACTAATGACTGCATTCATACATTCAAGAAAAAGAAAATGAATACATCTCCACAGTGGAGGCAGTGATATCAGCTAGGATTCAGTGCACACTATCCTTGAAAACAAATCATGTGACTTTTTATCATTATTCAGTAGATATGCTATCACCCAAAATAGTCTTATTAACTCTACTTCTACCCTTTTTACTCATCCCATATCTCCTAACCGCCTACGAATATCAGGGTCACCCAGGTTTCCACTACCCTAAATTCCAAACATCCATCCCATCTACAACAGATAATAATGTACCCTTACTCACCTCCCTCATGCTTACCTCCTTAACCCCTAAATACTACCATCTTACTAGACCTAGTTACATTAGTCCTAAAACTAGACACTATTACAAAACTTTATTCAAAATCTTAAAAATCATACTCAGGATACACTACAACCTCACAAAGGATGGCGACATCCACCCAAACCCTGGTCCATCCCCACCTGTTGACCTTAATTCCCCTACTATATCCCCTACCACCATAGCTCCAGCAAACAGACCTCCTAACTCACTGCTGGCCTGCCATCTAAACATTAGGAGCATAAATAACAAAACTCAGCATCTGCATGCCCTCTTAGTTGTTCATTCCCTAGATATATTATGCCTTACAGAAACGTGGCTAAAGCCTGCCACCAAGGACCATGGGATTCTGCCACCAGGCTACTATATGTTTTGACTAGACCATACCACCAGAAAGGGTGGTGGGGTAGCCATACTTTACAAGTCTACTCTACCTGCCAGCAAATACACCCAACAACCACCCCAGTTCAATAATTCTGAAATTCATATCTCAAAACTACAAATTAATAAAAACAAAAATGTAAACATTGTCTGTGTCTACATTCCCCCAGGGAGGCACACAGAAACCCTGGAAGACTTCTTATATTGGTTATCCAACAACTACCCCCAAGAAACAATTGTTCTTGGGGATTTCAACATTGACTGGAACATTTGCTCTTGTGAAACCCCCACATAAACCTCTATGGATTTACTCATATCATAAAATCATAACCTTCCCCACTAGGACAGGAAAACCCAATAGCAAGGAAAGTACCCTAGACTGGATACTTGTCAATACCCATCTTCAATCCTATAAATTAGGCACTTTGCCTGATGACCTAAGTGACCACAGTCTCACCTATGTAATCAAGCTCAAAGTAGACTGCTCCTACCAACCCATCTATAGAACATTACGAAACAACAAGAATTTTATTCTCACCCAGTTTTAAAATTAACTTAAGGCATGCAACTGATTAGTACTAAAAGGTCTCCCCCTAGATGAAGCAGTAGCATACTTTAAGATCAAATTCCTTGCTATTCCTAACTCCCATGCTCCCAGCCGCTCTATTAGAACCAAAGTTAATATTGCACCATGGCTTTTTAAAGATACCAAGACCAACATTTCACTCAGAAACAAAGCATGTGCCACCTACCAAAAAACAAAAGCCCCACTTGATCAACTAAGATTCAGACAGCTAAGGAATGACACCAAAAAATCCATAACCTTAGACAAAAAGAACTACTACTACCATCTACTGCAAAAACACCAAAACAAGCCTCAAAAGTTCTGGGCAGGAATAAACAAACTACTCCACCCTGGTCAAACCACCACTCTAACCCCTCATCTTCCCAACAAAAATCCCCAGTAGACATTGCTAATAATTTCAACAGCTTCTTCACAGAGACTATCCAGTCTCTAGCCAGTCAACTCTCTCCCAATGGCTCTAGTTCTAATACAGCCACACGCAGTACCCAAACATACTTTACCTTCCAACCTGTTCCTACTCAACTTAATCATGCCTTACTTAAGAAACTAAGACCCCCCCACCCTGGCTGCCGACCTCCTCCCAGCAAACTATATACAAAAGGCTGCTGACACCATAGCATACCCTATCTCAATCTTGATCACTAGAGCTATATTTGAAGCTACTGTACCCACTATATAGAAAATCTCCCCGTGTCATACCTCTCCATAATGGAGGCAGTTCCACTGAATTCTCAAACTTTAGACCCATAGCTATTCTGTCACATCTAGCTAAAATTATGGAGAAGTGTGTACACATACAGCTTAACACTACCTCAGAACAAGCTGTTGTCCAACTTCTGCCCTCCTCTCTTTCTCTAACATCATTAACCACAACCTCAATACTAACAAACTATCCTCAGCACTCTTTCTAAGTCTATCCAAGACATTTGACATGGTTGACCACAAAATGCTTATAAATACCTTGAAGGCCTTCTCATGTGCTCCAATGGTTTCAATCCTACCTGCAGGACAGGCAACAGACAGTCCTATGGCAGGACAAGCTATCATCTCGCCTGCCCATCACATTAGGAGTCCCCCAGGGCTCAATACTAGGACCCCTTCTTTTCTCCATCTTTATCAGCAACCTTCATTCAGTCATCCCAGATGCTACCTGCATTCAATATGCGGATGACTCCACCTTGATTTGTTCTGACGCCTCACCAGCTATTTTATTCACGTTAACCCAAAATACCTTTAATACAGTGGAAAATGGCTCTCCAATCAACATCTAATCCTAAACCCCAACAAAACTAAGCTGCTCCTCTTCTCCCCCACATGCAGGACCCCCCTGCCATCCTTCGACATAACCGCTAACAATGGCACTATCATCTCCCCAGAAACCCAAACTAAACTACTGGGTGTCATAGTTGATAACAACCTGTAGTTTGATGTGCATATCAATCAAACTATCAAAACCATTAATAAAAAACTTGTCTCTCTTTACAGAATCAAACCTTTCCTTACCCCACTTGCTAGAACTGCAATTGCCCATTCCCATCTACTATCAACTCTTCTCTATGCCTCACCTCTATTCTCCAACTTAAACAAAACAGATCTTAATAAACTATCATCCTGGTATAACCACATTGCCAGATTTGCTACTGGCACAGCCTACCACACACACCACTGTCACAACCTAAATCGCCTAGGATCGCTTGAACTGCCTAGCCTACTGCAGTTCAACCAGCTAATAGTGGCACATAAAGTCCTTTACCAACCAGAAAATACACCTGGACTAAAAAGTATTATCAGCCCCTACACCAGCACCCGGCCACTGCACTCATCCACTAAACTCCTAGTTCAAACATACAAATCCAACTACACAGCTGCGGACTCTGCCAACTCTGTTGGAAAAACATGGAACAGACTCTCAGCTGACTTGACCCTTGAACCCTGACTAACTCAATTCAAAAACAAACTCAAGAAATACTTCAAAACTCACTGGTTATGTCCTTGCACTAACCCCGACTAGTGACCTCTCTATTACTTAGGTGCCTTACCTTCAACTACTTCTAACTTTTTTCTACTACACCATTTCAGGAATGGTCAATTGTATAACTGCTGCTCAATGTGTCTTAAACCTGAATGTAATGTTATGTATCTATAACTTTGAAAATAATGTTATGCTTTGTAAAGTGTTTTATAATAAGTTAGTACTATATGTGCTAAATGCTGGTATTGCATATGACTGTAATCTGCTTGAAACTAGCATTTACTAAATGTTCAATGTGTATTATTATCTTGGAGCTTTTCTCCCTAGGCCTCTGCTGAAAATGGACATATATCCAGTCGGACTGTCCCAGTCAACAAATGTAAAATAAATAATAAATAAATAAATTAGCATGCTATTATCTATAGCACAAGGACTGAATTAAGAATACAGTTTGTTATGTGTAAAGGCAGGATATCTGTGTAACACATGCTTAAAAGGTATGGAGATATGAACAACACCCTGGAAAACTTATTCTGTCTTATTTGATTGCCTTGAAAGAGATGTCAGTTTGCAATGATGAGAAATCTTGTGCCAAACTCTAGTAGAGACTGCAGACATAAGCTGTATGACAGCAAGATATTTGTAGAAGACTGCAGGAGCATTGAAGGGCTAAGCAATTTTCAAACACACTAAAATTAACATTTTCATGCATCTTATAAAGATATCGGGTATGGTTAATCTAGGTTTGTGTGTTCAAACTCTGTTTTCCTTGGGCTTCACTGCAAGTCTTGTTGCATGTTTCGCTGATTACTGTGATAAAAGGCTTTCTAAAGTAAAAATAGACTACTCTTTTTATTGCACACATGGTTACTTATTGACAATACAACACTAGAACACAAAATATTGAAAAATAAGGTTGATTCTGAGAAATCTTTCACAAATACAATTAAAAGCTCCTTTCTACCACCACCTACCCCCACCACCCGACTTCTTTATATTTACTCACTCCAGAGTCATGCAGCCATGAAATCAATTAGAAGACTTCATTATCCCCACAGTACTATGGCCTCAAAAAAAAAAAAAAAAAGCTGCAGTATTCAAAAAACTCAGATTCATCTAGTTACTTTCCCAATGTAGTCTAAAATATAAAAAATTAGCAACCAATGAAACCCTTTCCACTTCCTTTCAGTCCTGGTGTACCACATTTTTTCTTTTTTTACTGGACCATTTTTCCATCTTTGTTAATTCCATTGACTAGGGTTTCTCTGGTTTACATCATCAGGTCTGTGCAGATAATTTGGTGGTTTACCAAGTTCCATCCCAGATAAACAATAGTAACCTCCTGAAATATGTGATCTGATGTTGCCTTTTTCATTCCAATTCAACCTTTGGGTTACCTTATCTGACCAGATCCAACCTTGGCAGATTTAAAAGCCGTGGATCCAGGGCTCTAACTCATATACTTATTTTTGACATATAGTTTACTAGTGTTAGTGCTTTTTGAATTTTGAATTTGACAGAACCATTTTGCATTGTCAATACTTTGCCATCTCCTTGGCAAACAATTCTCAGGAGTTCAAAAAATGCATGGCCCGTGGTCATAAAATCCCACCACAGGAACTGCACTCTCTTTGTGTATATTCCCTGGGGGCAGCTCATCTTGACACCGAATACAAAGTTTGTTCCTCTAGCCATTCAGGGTCATAGAGACAAATTAGTCTTGTAAAGTTTCATCCTTCAGCAAGTAGGACAATCCACCCAGGCTTCAACTTCTGCTCCTCCTTCGATATCCCCAGCTAAGACTGGGGAAAAATCAAGGCAAAAAGACAAAGACAAGTCCAAGGAGAAAGAAAGGGAGATATGATAAAAATGAAATATTTAAGAGTATGGGTTAAAATATCACTATTATGAAAGCTAAGGATATGTGGGAAGAGACTTAACAAACGATAATATAAAAACCGAGAAACCGGAAGATCTTGCCTATGGATATGGATAACAAGATACAAGAAGTAAAATATTTTTAGTCCCTTTAGTTTTATACACAGTTCAGGCATAGTTTTATCACTCAGAGGAGAAATTGTGGATGGTAATTAATAGAGTTAAAGGATTTTAACTGGGAGGGAAAGAGTGCAAGAGCAAGTAGGATAAGCTGATCCTTACAACAGAACATGGAGATTTAGGATTACTGATTTGAAAGGATATTTTAGAGCTACACAGTTAAGGCTGTTATACATAGCACAAGCAGAAAGCTACAATTCAAAGTGGAAAGGGATAATGATGAAGCTGGGAGGAAATTTAAGAAATGAAAGAGTGGGATTTTGGATGCAGATCATTAAGTAGAATAACAACAGATCTGAAGTAGGCAGACTTCATTCGTCTGCAACCTGTGGGTATCGGATCCGACCTCGGATCCGAGCCGGCAATTCAAAAGCTTAGGCTCCGAGCTCCTAGCTCCTCCCTCTTACCCATAACCCCTTGCCAAGCCCTGACTGACCTCAGATTTCGTTTGCCGCTTTTCAAGTAGCTACGGATTCCAGAGCTCCTGGCATTTGTTGAAGATAAGATAAGAATTTTTGACAGAAAAAGTTTTAAAAATCTCTATTTTTGTTGTTGATATAGTTAGTGTTGAGTGTGTTTAGGCTTTCCTCTCTCTTTTATTTAATAATTCTCGGGTTTTGCGTAGTTTGTGTGTGTGTTGTGTTAGGCCTTAGGGTTGTGATGTCTGAAGCCCATAAGGCTGTTTTCTCGAAATGCAGTGTGGCCATAAGCTGTCCCCAGCGGATGGCCACACTCGGTGCGTTAAATGCTTGGGGGTTGAACACCTGTCATCTGGTTGTACCATTTGTGCAGGGTTCAACCCCCGGGCTTTGAGGGAGCGGAGGTCGAAGCTGGTGCTGGCGGGTCTTTTACCTCCAGATACCGCTTCGGCCTCTGCCCCTTCCACTCAGCAACCTGTTGCTGTGGGTTCTCCCTCCGGCTGGGACTCAACCTCCCTCTAAGTTGCCGGAGGGGAAGGAATCCTCTAGGGAGAGAGAGAAGGAGAGGCACAGGGAGAGGCACCACAAGCGGAGAGCCGAAACTTCCAGTTCGGCTCCTCCATCTAAGCGGGCCTCCCCTGTGCCTTCTAGCTTTCCTCCTCCTCGGCTCCACTCCCCTCGGTTCTCTCCTGGACCCGAGGAGGAGGAGGCTAGCCCTTCTAGGAGGTCTCCGAGGCGGCTCTCTAGGTCCGCTTCGGTGGCCTCCACCAGGTCAACTTTTTCAATGAGTGAAGCTGATATGGACCGGATGAAGAGGAAATTCATCCAGGCCCAAATGCAAATGGGAGTGCTCCTAGCCCCCCCCCATCCGGGAGGGGCTTCGACCCCTTTTTCGCCCCCTTGGCTCCTTCTCCGACCCATACCACGGGTTCGGAGCTGTCGGCGCCGGGCAGATTTGGATCCGGGGGTGGGTCGGATCCGATGGTTCGGCGCACCTCGGATCCGTCCCATCCCTTGAGTGCTTCGGTGCCGGACCCGACCTCTCGGAGCCGAGGGCCGAGCCTCGGATCCAAGGGAGCTGGTGTGTCTTTGGCTCCGTCCAGGTTAGAGCGCACCGGTCTCTCGGATCCGACGGTTTCGGCTCCGACTCCGATCCGCAAGGCCGGATCCGAGTGGGGTCGGCTCGGGGCATAGAGAAGCTGGCTCCCCCTCGGCTTTCGACGTAGTGGAAAGGGCACTGTTGAGGACATCCGGACCCCCGGTCCCTGCCACGGCTCCATCCCGCACTCCCTTGCAGTTGGGCCAGGCCCCCACCAGCCGGTCCCAGGGACAGCCCGCCTCGATGTCCCAAGTGGTTCCCTTGGAACATCCAACTGCTGAAGAGTACTCCTCGGACAGCCCCCCCGATGAAGTACCTCGGAAGCGTAAGTGCAAAAGGAGGCACATGGACTCCCCCGAGTCCGTCACTGAAGACACAGACTTGGATGAAGGGGAAGGCTCCCCTAGGTCACCCCCTGAGGACGTCTCATTTGGAGACATCATGGAGATGTTAAGGATCAGGGGGGGGTGGTCTGCCCCCAAGGCTTCCTCGGACGAGTCTGTGTTCTTGGAGGCATTCGAGGTGGGCCCTTCTACCTCTTGGGTGTCCCCTCCTGCTGACCCCCTGGTGGATCTTATTTCCATCAGGGCGTGGAAGGATCCGGACACCATTGAGCCTATCCCTAAGCGCCCGGACCGCATTCTTTCCCCTCCGTCGGACCGCACCCACTGGAGTAAGGGCCCCCCAGTAGATGCCATGATGATGGCTGCAGCCATGAAGAGGGAATTGGCACAGGAGAGTCCCTCCATGCATCCTCCGGGCAAGGAGTCCCGCTCGATGGATCGCATTGGGAAGCAAGTTTTTAGTTCAGCAACCTTCTCCTTGAGAGCGCTGAACTACATGGCACATGTCATTAGGATGCAGCGGGATCTGATTAAAGAATACGCTGCATCTCCCCCGGAGTCCATGTCGAGTGAGGATAAACAGGTATACTCCACCCGAATGGCCACTCTCAGATCAGTTTCCAATACATCTATGCGGCTGCTTTCTCATGCTACTGAGGGAGCTAGAGCCAGCGGAGCAGGCCTAGTCATGAGGCGACAGGCCTGGCTCCGCCATTGTGATTTTGCAGAGCCCTTCAAGGCGACCTTCGCGAATGCCCCCTTCGATGGTTCTGCCTTGTTTGGCAAGACTGTTCGCGAGACATTAGTCCAGAGCGAAAAGGACGGGAAGACGCTGTCTGCCGTCGGAGTCCGCTTCTCAGCTCCCCAGAGGTCCTTCTCTAAGAACCAAAAGGAACAGAAGAAGATGTGGTTCCGGAAGTCGCAGCAGTCCCAACCTGCTCCGGATAACCAGTCCTTCCGTGGCAGAGGAGGACGGGGAGGTCGTCGTGCTAGAGGCAGGGGGGCTCCTGGCAACTTTGGGTCCAGAGAACCTTTCTCTGATAGACCCACGCAGCAGCCCTGAAGGGTTGCCCGGCTGTCCGTCTCTGGAGGCAGTCGGGGGGCGGTTTTCGAGGCACCTGACTTCTTGGGAGTCCATAACAACAGACAGTTGGGTGCTTCGTGTCATATCCAGAGGATATTCAATTCCCCTTTTCAAGGTTCCCAAATCTCGCAGCCTCCCAGATGTTCCACCCGACCAAAGGGAGGCGGCAGCTGTCGAAATCGAACAGCTGCTAGAAAAAAGAGCTATCCAGCTCGTCCCCCGAGATCAAACCGGATTAGGGTTTTACTCCAGGTTCTTTTTGGTGCCAAAGAAGACGGGGGACCTAAGACCAATCTTAGACCTTTCCCAGCTGAACCTGTCAGTAACCAAGCAAAAGTTCCGGATGGTCACCCTGCAATCTATACTTCCCTCTTGAGGGAGAACGACTGTATGTGCTCCATCGACCTCAAGGACGCCAGACTACCACATTCGGATGGACAGACGATCCAGGAGGTTTCTTCGCTTCGGCTGGGAGCCAGTCATTATCAGTTCAGGGTCCTCCCTTTGGTCTCACCTCAGCCCCCAGGGTGTTTACCAAGGTGCTAGCGGTGGTAGCGGCCCACCTGAGGCTCCAGGGATTACAGGTCTTTCCGCACCTGGACGCCTGGCTCCTGACGGCATCATCAAGGCATCTTCTGTGCTCAGCCAGGGATTACTTTCTTCAACTAGCACCAAGGCTGGGCATCACGATCAACTGGGAGAAATCTTTACTGAACCCCACACAAGTTATAGATTTCATAGGAGGAAGACTAAACACCAGATCAATGCGAGCCTTCCTCACCCCAGACCGTGTGCCAACCTGAAGTGTCATGTGACAGCGATCCTGCAACCATCTCCAACTGCAGCTTCGGTCCTGAGGGCCCTAGGTTCTATGGCGGCAGCTATTCCGCTTCTCATTCATGCTCGCACGCATGCGGGTTCTTCAATGGACCCTTCAGGTTCAGTGGTCCCCTCTTTGTTCCTCTCTAAACGCTCCGATTGCGGTCAGCAGGGCGTGCAGGGACTCCCTTCTTTGGTGGCTTCTTTCTCCGGAGCCCCTGGCAGGGAGACCTTTTTGCGCTGCATTTCCCGAGCCACAGTGACCACGGACGCTTCTTGCCTCGGGTGGGGGGGGCATTCTGCGGGAAAGATTGTCCAAGGCACGTGGAATCCCACAGAGACGTCATTGCATATAAATGTCCTGGAAATGAGGGCGGTGCTCCTAGCGTTGCAAGCACTTCACCACGTTCTTCCTTCAGGGACTATTGCGATTCAGACAGACAACATGTCGGTAGTCTGGTATATCAACAAACAGGGAGGAACCAGGTCTTACCCCCTTTGTCGAGAGGCCATGAGAGTCTGGGAATGGGCAATTTCCACCAAACACTTTCTGGTAGCAACGCACATTCTGGGAAAGTCCAACATTCTTGCGGACAAGCTCAGTCGCACCATCCTTTCTCCACACGAGTGGTCTCTCAATCCTCAAGTAGCGAAGAAGATTTTTGCCGTCTGGGGGCAACCCTGTTGCGATCTTTTTGCCTCTCCCTCAAACGCCAAATGCGACAATTTCTTCGCTCTGCTTCCCCCACCAGGGGAGTTCCCGAGAGATGCTCTGGTGCATGCTTGGCCTCCCGGTCTCCTTTATGCCTACCCTCCACTTCCTCTGATGCAGAGGCTTCTGCAGAAAGCCAACAGTTTGGGGAGCAGAATGATTCTCATTGCCCTGTTCTGGCCTCGACAACCTTGGTTCCCCTTCGTATGGTCTCACAAAATCAATCCA
Organism: Protopterus annectens; assembly: GCF_019279795.1. Lineage (NCBI taxonomy): Eukaryota > Metazoa > Chordata > Ceratodontiformes > Protopteridae > Protopterus > Protopterus annectens. The sequence continues at coordinate 1,888,539,863 of NC_056735.1, forward strand.
CCCTGGATTCTGGATCCAATTTCGGATCTCATCTCCCACCCTCTGGGAATGTCGGTTCCCAATCTGCGGACCCTGAAGTTGACAGCTTGGCTGCTCCAGTTCCATCCTTAATTAGGACTCCCGGTATCTCATCACCGGTCAAGGCCATTTTAGTGGCAGCTCATAAACCTTCCACCAGGCAGGTTTATCGGAGTAAATGGAAGAGATTCTCTATTTGGGCAGTACAGAGAACTTTGGATCCTTTCTCGGCACCTATGTCAGCGGTGCTGGATTTTCTAACAGACCTCTTTCATCAAGGGGCTAGTTCTTCCACGATTAAGGTACAATTGGCAGCTATCTCGCATTATCACATTGGTCATGACACAGCTCCTTATGACGGCGAAATTATGCAAAACATTTCTCAAAGGAGTTTTTGTTGAGGCCTCCAGTCAAGGAGGTTGTACCACCTTGGGACTTGTCTTTAGTTCTGCAAGCCCTTACTGCTCCTCCCTTCGAGCCTGCAGCTTCTACTGATTTAAAGTACCTTTCCTGGAAGACTGCCTTCCTGGTAGCTATCACTTCAGCCAGAAGAGTGTCTGAGCTTCAGGCTCTATGCGTCAAGCCGCCTTACCTTTCTTTCTTCCCTGATAGGGTGTGCCTCAGGACCAATCCTTCTTTTCTTCCGAAGGTCTCTTCTGAATCCAATATTAACCAGTCAATTAATTTACCTGTGTTTTTTCCCAAGTACTCAAACAAAGGAGAATACAAATTGCATTCCTTGGATGTTCATAGACAATTACATTTTTATATTAACAGAACATCTGGTCACAGGAAATCAGATCAGCTGTTCGTCTCCTTTGCTAAATTTGCTCTGGGTAAAGCAGTATCTAAAGTCACACTATCTAAGTGGATTGCTAATTGTATTTTGCAGGCATATGACACTTCAGGTAGACCTGCTCCTCAGAGGGTTACGGCTCATTCTACTAGGGCAGTTTCCACGTCAGCCGCCTTTAAGTCCCGTGTATCATTGGATGATATCTGCTGCAGCTACTTGGGCCTCGCGTCATACTTTTATTTCTCATTATAAGGTGGATGTTGTTTCTAGAGGAACTGCATCCTTTGGCTCAGCGGTGCTCAAACATCCTTCCATGACGGCCCAAGATTCAGGTAGCTAGGGACTCTGTCCCACAGGTTGCAGACAATGAAGTCTGCCTACTTCAGATTTAGAAGTTATGTACTCACCATAACGTTCCATCTGAGTAGGTGACTTCATTCGGATGCAACCATCCCCCCCTCCATCCCCCTGACCTTTATAGAGCGAGTATTTATGCTGTTTTAGTGTACTGTTGTCAGTATTTTGAGGCAAACTCAATCTGAGGTCAGTCAGGGCTTGGCAAGGGGTTATGGATAAGAGGGAGGAGCTAGGAGCTCGGAGCCTAAGCTTTTGAATTGCCGGCTCGGATCCGAGGTCGGATCCGATACCCACAGGTTGCATCCGAATGAAGTCACCTACTCAGATGGAACGTTATGGTGAGTACATAACTTCTAATTATACAAAATATTATATTCATAAGACAACAGAAAGTATACTAATAACTAACCCAACACGGGAACGGAAAAAGGAGATTCTGCACATAGGGATGACTGCAATTAGGGGTGCAGAGAATAGGCAAGAGCGGGATGGAATTTACTGAAGGAAGCTGTCAAAGGAACCAAGGTATTGGGAACAAATGATTAGAGAGGGAAAACCATAGAATGGGAAGAGGCCAAGAAGACATTTGGACTGCAGGCTAGAGATTGCTTTCCCTATCAAGGACTGATATCAGAGTATCGACAAAAGGTGAATCTTAAGTGAAAGACCTGCACTGGTTGAATATTTAGTTGAATCTAGAATAGAATCTGCTGTTAAAAAAATGGATAATTAGTAGGGCATATAAAACATTAAGAGATAACTATAGGAATCAGAAGAGTTCAGAAAATATTGGAAGAGAGATTAGATAAGTAATTCACAAAGAAACAATGGGAGGACATGTGCATGGCTCTCAAAATACAACATAGTCTAGACAATTTAGGAATTTTGCTTGGAAGTGTTTACATAGGTACTTTTATACCCCAAGCAGACTCCAAAGAATTTTTCTTTGGGTAGATGTCAAATGTTGTAGATGTAATGGGGAAGAAAAAGGTATCTGGGAGCATATGTTTCTGGAGTGCAATCAGTTGGCAGACTTTAAAAATTTCCTGCAGAGTACTCTGTCAGGAGTACTGCATGAGCAAATTGGTGGTAACTAAGGGAATTATTTTTTTGAGCTGGGATATAGGATCTGAATTGTCTAGGCATAGTAAAGTCTTATTAAGATTAATTCTGGTGGCTTACAAAAAAGCAATTAATAGAAAATGGAAATCAGAATCTAAACAAACCATACTATACTTGAAGCAGAGAAATTGCAACTGAGGTAAAAGAAGAGGAAGTGAGATCTTTAGAAAAGAGTAGGGGTAAATTACAGAGAAAAATAGATGTTGTGGGAACAATACATGCAGAAAAATGTTTTAGAGGAGAAATTACATTTTAGAGAAGGCAGGAACTGAACAAGTTATGTAATGCATTGCTGTATAATGTACAGAAGATTTGATGTGATGTATAATGTTTGTAAATGTACTATTACTTTTATATAAATGTAAATTTGCCTTTGTCACAAGTAATAATTTTTCCAAAAAAAAAGAAAGAAAAAGGAGAAAGAAAAGGAGGAAGAAAAATCTTAAGAAAAGCTGTGATAATTCTAGGAAATGGTCTTTGGTCCCATCAGAACCCTTGGATCTGGCACAGAGAATTCCTAAACCAATGGATATGACTCCTCCTTGGATCCAGTCACTGACAACACATCCTCATTTTTTACTGGAGCCAGTGAGTCTTTGGCCCCATTCACCTTTTTTGCAGGAGAGGCAGTCATTAAGACCACCATCAGTGTCTTCATATTTCAGGTCCATTCGGTCATTGAGGAGCTTTACCAAACCTGATGTCAACAATATGATTCTGAGGTTCCTTTGAACACAAATTCACCTAGGGGTTCTTCTGGCTGCATCCACACAAGACATTCTGAAAATGGCTCCAACAACCCCTCCACTAATTTCTTCTGATCTATCCTTTTGATCCAAGACCCATGGATCCAACCGAAGCATTGGTGGCAGGGTTTGTGGTGTGGATTTGATACTGAAACTTTCAGAACCATCTAATTTGCTCTAGATAGCTCTGCTCTAATGTCAACTCCAAATCTGGGGCAGGTTAGATTGAGGAGACTCTTCCTTCATCTCACCCCAATGGTGTAGGAGTCTCTGCAGCCCCTTTCTCTGCCTTGGAATACAAGGCTTTTGAAAGGGTTTTAACAAGGCTAAGAGAACAGGTACTCTTGACATGCTCAGCTCCATCTTTACACCTTATGGACATTGTGTCTGACTGATCACATATATATCAAGTCTCTGAGCTGCTCACCATATGAGCTCCCTGCCTGACTCTGAACCATCTCTAGAAGTCCCATCAAGGCAGGATCCTAGGAAACAGACATGTAAGAAAAGACATTTAGATTCCTTTCTGGAATCAGTCACTGAAGACACAGACTTGAATGATGGGGATGGGTCCCCAAGATCCCTTGTAGAGGACATCCCCTTTGGTGACAATTTGGAACTGATGAAACAATGAGGGGGTTGGTCCTCTGATATGCCTTCCCCTGAGGAATCTATGTTCCTTGACTTTTGGAGTTGGCTCTTCTATCTCCTGAATGGTACCACCTACTGGTGCACTAATATAAGTGGTAGCAGATCTAATTCCTAAGAAGCCATATAAAAGTTTGGTTGCAGTTAAGGACAGAGCACACTGATGCAAGGGTTCCCCAATAGATGCCATGATTGTGGCAGTAGCCACTGAAAAAGAACTTTCTGAGGACAGTATGTCTGTCCAGCCTCTTAACAGGAAGTCAAGGGCATTGGACAGATTTGGGAAATGGATATATGTTTCAGTGAGGTTTCACACTTAGACCACTGAACTACCTGGCCCAAGTAAGGAGCTCACAAAGTCCCACTCAAGTAACCTACCAACGGACATCCAGAAAATAGTGGAGTCCCAGTTCTCTACTTTACAATGTCCAATGTATCAATGCATTTGATTTTTAACACAGCTGATGGTATGGCTAAAGCAGGTACCAGCATAGCCATCCACTGGCACACCTGGAAGAGATTGTGTGACTTTGTGGAAGGCTTCAAGACATCCTTCCTTAATGCCCCCTTTGGTGGACCTATGCTTTTTGGGCTAAAGGTTAAGGAAACTTTCACCAAGAGCAGGCTGGATGGTATGACCCTTTCTGCCACTGGAATCTGCTTCTCCACCCCTCAAACAAACTTTCCAGAAATCAAAGAGGTGGCAAGAAGATGTGGTTCGGGAAACCTCAAGGGTTCAACCAGGATGCTCCTCTAGACATGTCTTCCTGAGGCAGAGGAGTGTGAAATTTCAACAGATGTCACCATAGAGGCAATGGCAAACTGCAGAGTTAGGGATGTTGTGATCCCTTTTCTGAGAAATCCTTCCAGCACTCCTGAAGGATATGCCTGGCAGGCCATTACATCAGATACTTGTGTGCTGAGGATAGTCACCAAGGCTATATAATTCCCTTTGTTTACCTTCTCTTAAAGAAAAGAAGGACTCCCACAGTACCTCCCGATCAGATGGAATCTGCAATAGCAGAAAATTTAAAGCTGTTGGAAAAATAAGTCATCCAACACGTCCACCAAGACGAGTTAGAATCTGGAGTCTATTCCAGGTTCTTTTTTGTTCCAAAAAGACAGTGGACCTAGGGTCAGTTTTGGACCTCAGTCATCTTAATCAGTTTGTAAATGGACAAAGTTCCACATTGTCATGATTTAGTCCATTCTACCTCTTTTGAGGAAGGACAATTGGATGTGCTCTAAAGATCTTCAGGATGCCTACTACTATATCAAGGCAATCAAGGGGATATCTTCAGTTCCACTTGGGAGCCAATCACTTCCAAGTCAGGACACTACCCTTTGTTCTCACCACAGTCCCACAGATGTTCACCAATGCATGTCAGTTTTTGCAGCATATCTCAGACTGCTAGGGTTTTGGGTGTTCCCATTCTTAGACAACTGACTCCTCATCTCCCCAACCAGAAATTTCCTACTCCATTAATGGAACTTACAACTTCTCCAACATTTGCAGATCACAGTCAATCACACCAAAAGCAAATTGACACCCACACAACCAATTGAGTTTGTCAGGTACCACCAGAACAGAAGCAATTAGATTGCTACTATCCTAGAGTCCAGGAATGTATGTCTGTGTTAGACAGCCTTGCAAGTTCTTCAACACCACTCACCTCCTGCAAGACTTGAGAGTTCTGTAATGGGCCCTTTCTGTACAATGGTCCCAACTCTTTCATCTTTTTCATAATTGGATTTGTCTAATGCCCATTTGCAAGTCTCACATTACATGGTGGTTGACCTCTACAGCTCTTCTAGAAGGTTGCCCCTTTTCTCCACATCCCTGCATGCCATAGAAACCCCTTATGCTTCTGTCCTGGGGTGGGGGCATTTCAAATGGAAGACAGTTCAAGGTTCATCACTGAATATGGAGGCCAGTCTCCACATCAGTGTCCTGGAGATGAGGGTAGACACTCTCCACAGGGGTGTAATCTCCAGTTAGACAAGTTACATAGCAGCAGTCTGGTATATCAAAAAGCAGGGTAGAACCCATTCATAAACTTTATGCAGGGAGGCCTTGAAAGTGTGGCAATGGTCATTGTATTGCCATCTCTTTCTCATTGCAATGCATATTCTGGGGGCTTCTAATGTGTTAGAGGACAAACTGAGCAGCTCCATCCTCCTGCCTCATGAGTGGTCACTTAGTCAAGAAGTGGCAAATCAAATCTTCAGCCACTGAAGTCAACCATACTCAACCATTTTGCTTCATACCTAAACTACAAGTGCAGCAATTACTTACCCTAATCCCTCCACAGGTACCGTCAATGAGAGACAGTGTAGTCCACGGTTGACACCTGGGCCTCCTATATGCATTCCCTCCTTCTTCTAATAACAAAGTTAATTCAGAAAGCAAGAAGATGCAAGGCCAAAGTAATCTGCATTGCTCCTTTCTGGCCATGTCAGGTGTGGTTCCTCTTCATCTGGTCTCATCTACTATGTCCTCCGTGGACATTGGACTACCATCCAGATCTTCTGGCTCACCCATCCAGGCAACCTCACCTGGACCCAGAGACACTGATGCTAACTGCATGGTTCCTTCAATTTTAATGGTGGCCAGAGATGCCAAGCTTTCCACTCAAGTGAACCATATTTTGTTAGCATGTCAAAACTTGAGTACCAGAAAGGTTTACCTTAGAAAATGGAAGAGGCTTTATATCTGGGCAGTCTCTTAAGGGAGTGATCCATTTTTAGCTCTTCTTCCTTCCTTTCTAGACATATTGTCAGGTCTTTTCCAAAAAGGGTCTAGCTTTTCAACAATTGAAGTGTAATTAGCTGCTATTTCCAATTTCCATAATGGACACACTCAGATGGCTATAGCTTATTTAAAGTTTTCAAAGGGTTTTCTAAAGCAAATTTTCTTATTGAGACCTCCCATAAGGGATCCTACCCCCTCCCCCCTTAGAACCAGAAGCTTCAATAGACAAATTATTTTTCTTGAATGACCATTTTTCTTGTGGCCATCGCTTTGACTAAAAGGATTTCTAAGTTGCAAACACTTTCTTGTAAACCTCTTTATCTCATTTTCCATAAGGATAGGGCTTCTTTGAGAACAAATCTCATGTTCATCTCAAGGGTGACATCCAAAATGAACATTAATTAAACCATTAATATACCAATATTCTTGACAAAATTCTCTAATGAGTATATACTCTGCATCTATTAGATGCCTACAGACAGCTAAGATTTTATCTTAACAGAACTAAAGATTTTAGGAAATCTGATCAGCTGTTTATAGCCTTTTCTAGAGCCAAGTTACGGCAGAGTGTTTCTAAAGAAACACTTTCAAGGTGGCTGTCAGACTGTATAGCTTTTGTCTACAAAAAATTGGAACTGTCTTTAACCAAGATCAAGAACTCACTCAACAAGGTCTATTGTTACTTCAACTGCTTTTATGTGTAGAGTTCCTGCTGATGAAGTATGTGCTGCAGCAACTTGGTCAATAGTTCATACATTCATTTCCCATTACAAGCTGGATGTACAAGCAAGATACTTCTTTTGGCCCCTCCATTCTCAGGAGTATCCTTCCTTGATACCACCCATGTTTGTGCCAGCTACGTCTGTCCCAAAGGCTGATCTGAATGAAAAAAGACAACATTAGATATAAAAGATATGTACTTCATCATAACAATAGATCTGTGTTGTTTTCTTTTTGTCTGATTCAACATCCCTTTCTCCTTCCTCATTCCAAATTTCTCAACTGGTGCTTCTCTTTGATTATATTGACCTAACCAGGAACCTTGTTATTACATGACTTCACTTGGTTGGGTCTCTCCAAGTTATATTCTGGTATAGATTTTTAGGTGTTACTAAAATAACAGGAGGTGGAAAAAGATCGTAAAGCCAAAACCACAAATCCAAGAAAAACGATCATGTCAGCACACAAGGTTGAAAGTCCATAAGAAGTTTATTAAATAAATTCCACAAGCGCTTTCACCCTAACTCAATTGTAGGGCTTTTTCAAGTGTAAAAACAATGTAACTGTTCAGTCAACCATCTTTAAATAACTTCATTTGAAAAAAGGCACCAAAAGAAGCCATTCTGACTTAATTTAAAGTAAAAACACACATTTAAAACTGTCAAATTAAAAAACACAAATAATTCCACTTTATCACCACAAAAAAACAAAACTCAAACTAAATAAATGTCCGGACAAAATTCTAAAACAAAATGGTACACAATAACAGTTCCAACTAGAACCTACCAAATTTATGAACATTTATATAATATTAAAAAAAGGAAATATTAACAATGCATTAAGTAAGCATTTACAAACTGAGCCTAAACATACAGGCTTTTGTTTTGGGATTCTTGAAGAAGTACCTATTGATCCTAAAGGGGGAGACTGGGAGAATTGGCTATGCTGTAGGGAGATCTATTGGCAAATAAGACTGAATGCCACCCACCCCCCAGGATTAAACGAACATATTTCTATCAAGCCTTACTTAATCAAAAAAGTGGAAGATTTTTTTTAAAATAAACATTGAGAGATTTAGTAATACTACTGTCCTTGTTGTTTTTGTTGATCTTTTGAATAATTTAAAAGTATTTTAAGCCCATGACATCTTTTTCTAGTTGGAACTGTTATTGTGTACCATTTCGTTTTAGATTTTTTTCCGGACATTTATTTAGTTTGAATTTTGTTTGTTTGTGGTGATAAAGTGGAATTATTTGTGTTTTTTAATTTGACAGATTTAAATGTGTGTTTTTACTTTAAATTAAGTCAGAATGGCTTTTTTCAAATGAAGTTATTTAAAGATGGTTGACTGAACAGTTACATTGTTGTTACACTTGAAAAAGCCCTACAACTGAGTTAGGGTGAAAGCGCTTGTGGAATTTATTTAATAAACTTCTTATGGACTTTCAACCTTGTGTGCTGACACGATCGTTTTTCTTGGATTTGTGGTTTTAGGTGTTACTGTTTATGAGCTAATAAGAACTTTAGTTAACTGATAATGAGGCAAACTCAATCTGAGATATTTTGGAGGCAGGGAGGAATTTATAGGTAGTAGAGGAGTCAGAGCCCTGGATCCACAGCTTCAAAAGCCACTGACATTGGATCCAATAACCTAAAGGTTGAATGGATGAGAAAAAGGCAACACAGAGTTATCATTACAGTGAGTACAGCCCTTTCACTTAAACCATAAGAGTTGATCTGAGGGGAGGTAGCTGCTGCTGCATATGAAATACACCAGATTTATCTTGCCTGGCAATTGGCATACAAATGAGACTAGGATGATATGGTTTGAAGCTTCACCCATAGCAATGAAGTATCATTAAAACATGCTCAGAGTTTTAATACATGGATGCTTGGCCTGATCCTTTACTGATTATGGTAGTAAAGACTGATATGACAAAATGTCAAATTAATTAACTATCAGTTGTAATGTGATTGGTTGTTCTCGAAAGATATATATATATATATATATATATATATATATATATATATATATATATATATATATATATATATATATATATATATATATATGCACACATGGGTCCATTTCTTAAACTTGAAATACTGAAATTTAGAATTTCAGTATTTCGAGCCGAGAATGTCGAAAGTGCAATTTTTCGAAACTGCATTTTCTCATATCTCATTTTAATGAATTTTTAGTAGTTGTTATGTGGTGTGTGTTATGTAGTGTGCTGTCCCTTTAATCCTTTGTTGTTTCCAGGTTCTATGCGTGTCAGCCAATTTGTGTTTATTAAAGGAGATTCAGGTAAGTTTGTATGTTGTTAGGGTTTTGGATAGGATTTTGGTTTGATTTACTTTTTGGGTAAGTTTTAGGAGTTGGTTAGGGTAGGTAGGTTAGAGTGTGTGTGTGTGTGTGTGTGTGTGTGTGTGTGTGTGTGTGTGTGTGTGTGTGTGTGTGTGTTATCCGTGTTAGTGCGATCTCAGAGTTGGTATATATATATATATATATATATATATATATATAAGTAATGTGTGTGTGGGGGATGCAGGGGGGCTTGCCCCCCTTCTTAAATATAAGGTAGTGTTATGTAGGGGGAAATGTAAGGTAGTGTTATGTAGGGGGAGGTTTGGATGTTTGTTTCTTTTCTGGTTATTTTGGGTTTAGGTATTATGTGTTTTTGTGGGCTTTCGACATTCTGGAGTTGAAATACTGAAATTCGAGATTTCAGTACTTCGAGTTTAAGAAATGGACTTATATATATATATATATATATATATATATATATATATATATATATATATATGTATATGTGTGTCTGTGTGTCTGTGTCTTGAAGCCTGTGGTGCTATATTTAAGAGCTTCTCATGTTGTAATGTGAATACAACCCTCCTATTACTTATTATGTTTCAGGAAGAAGCATATATAACTTCCAGTAGGATTTACGGATTTATTTTGCCGATACTAAACAAGAGCATCATTGTGAGTCTCATAAAAGGGCAGACTGGCTTATGTTGAAAACAAAAGGTTGAGCACTTGCCTGTTCGTCCTATTTAAACTCCAGTTTCTGAGCCATTGCTCTCTTTTGGTTTGCTGGGTGGAAGATAGGGGGATCTTAATAGTGTTAGGAGCAGTTAATAAAAGCTTGTAAAGTATCTTTTTAACATCAGAAAGGTATTTAACAAGCTCATGTTTTTTTCCATTTTTGGAGTATAATCATGGCTCTTCATGTACCACATAAAAATTATTTCAGTATCACCACTGCACTAAAATAGGTTATTAGCACATATAGCTGTTACCATCAGTGCATCAGGTAGCAACAGCTTCTTGGATATTAATGCTATTTCTCAAAATAGTACAAATGATTACCTCGATGGTATATGATATGTAAAAAATAAACTAGTATCTGCAGACATGACACATATAATCCAGACTGACTACAATCATTATAAAAATGTCAACAAATCTGTCATTATAATATTCCCCAAAAACATACTACTGCTTTGAGTAACTCAAATAAGTATACTTATTTCTTGAATTAGAAGGGCACCCTTTCTGATTGAAGCCTGTGTGACACATAAAACTAAAGGCACGTTATAGATAAATATAATCTATGAAACATCACACTTGTATACCCAAGTCAATTAGTACAATACTGTCATAGTGCAGTAATGTCAAAATCCATGGTTTGGTGCAATATCTTTAACAATACTGTAGCATAAAAGCATCAAACAAAATGTGCATAATAATGAGGAAATAGACTTTGACAGGAACCAGGAAAAACAAGCTCAGCAAGATTGAAGTGGGCACCATGGATGTAAGAAGTTACAGGAAAGTAGGTAAAAGGGACATGTGAATATGATTTTTATTTACTGTCACTATAACTGTTAGGTATAGTTCAAAAACAATGCAAACAACTGTAAACCAGTACGTATCCCACCTCTCCACCTTCATAATCCTGTACCTTGCCATGAATTAAAGGTGACTGCTTTTCTAAGACAAAAATTACCAAAACTATCAATCTGCAGCTTAGCAGCAGAAGGCTACTGGCTAGTGATATCTTTGTGAAATAAATGCCTTGGATTTATACCATTTATTAAACAATCCATGCAAGCCGAAAGACAAACAACAACAACAATTAAACAATCCATGCAAGATATAGGCTATCTGACGTACAAATAAGAAAAAAAGTAAATAAAATGGTGCATCATAGGCACAGTGATAGTAACAGCCAAGTGACTGAGTCAATGAAAGGGATCATACTACTATTGTACCAATTCAGACACACTTCTTTCTTCCTAAAGTATTTATGATATTGTCTGCTGAGAAATAAGCAGAGGAAAAAAGGATAACACATAGGATGGGGCTGAGCTGACTATGTGCACAGAGGACTACATGGACAGTGTGATACAGTGCAGTGTAGTACAATACAGATGCAGGTCGACAGAGTTCAAGTCACCTGCAAAACAGTAACATTTACTTCTGTAATAAACATCTAAACCTTCTTAAAGGCAGATAGATTTTTACATTCTTTGGAATTCTTCAGTAAGGAATTCCCAGCTAGAGACAGCCCTTTTTGAAAACCAATTGATTGCTATATCTGGATCTTAATAACGTGAGTGATAATCTATCTTTCCTTTTTTTTGGAATCTCAGACACACAAAGTGCATGCCCTCCTATGTGTATAACTGATAATAGACATAGTAAAGGTAAATATTTTTCATAGTTGTTTCCATCAAATTCTTTTATCAGTTTTGTGATTTTTTTCTGGACATTCTCAAGTTTTGCTGATGTTCTTTAGTGAAGGTTGTTCTAAAGCAATTACCATATTCAAGTTTAAGTCTAATTACACTGCAAAAAAATCTCTTCAAAACTGCATGTTTTCTGGACCTTTTGTTTTCTGTAATGACATTAATGATGTGAGCTTTAAAGTTTAACTTTTAGTCTATAATTATACCAAAATGTTTATGTGTCTTTACATCTTCGGTTTCATAGTCTATATCGCAGTAGTTCACATTAACTGTGATTTTCACAAAAATATTTTCCTTGCTTAATAAGCATATTGTTTGATTCAGGCCAGTTCCTTTAGTTATCCAAATAGCTCTGCAGAATGTAATGACCCTATACACTAGTGACTACTTTTTCTGATTTTCAGTCATTGGCATACTGGGCAATATTTATATTCCTCAGGCACCGGCTAAAAATGTAGAGGGCAGGATTTATGAAGGCTTGCACAGAGTGTAAGAGACGTGCAACACTCCATGCAAGCCTTGCGATCCTGGAACAGCCCTAAGCTAAAATGTCTCTTACACGGACTGGGCGTGGACATGCTAAATACCTCACTTGCATCCGAAAGGTATGCAAATGAGGTATATTAGCGATCCACGAAGCAGAAACCAGTCCGTGTAGGAGACGTTTTAGCTGCAGAAATGTACTCAGCTGACAACTGAGTACATTCCTGCAAATTCCACAATGCAGCGATGTCAGCTGCAAAAAAAGGTTGCATATGACTCAGGCAGCATGCCACTGGCCAAATATGTGGCCATTGGCAAGATAACCTGATGCAAAAATATTAAAAATATAATTTTTTTTCGGCGAGCCCCGCGCAAACGGGCTGCGCTGTATAAAACCATAAAAAAGAAGGTTATAAACCCACAAATGTGGGTTTCATGCAATACATGGAATGACAATGCAGGGACCAGCAGACCAAAACCAACATGGCCACCGTGTAGTGGTTGCTAAGGGGGGGAGCTGAGTCTAAGACATGTAACTAAGCATTAGTAGGCAATCTCATGTAAATGAGGGTTCGGATACTGAATCTCACAGTCACATACCAAATGAGCACAGTCTGAGTAGTGTAAGAGATACAAAAGAGGGAGGAATAGAGTAGGAGATAGGTGGCATCACAGGGGGGAATGGTAGAAAGAAATGCAGTTCATTGGTGGCCAGTGTAACATGACAGATGACAGGCACAGATCATGGAAAGAGGTGTGCCACTAGATAAGTCATGGAAAGTCAAGAAATGGAAGGTGTACACTGTTACCTACACCAAAGTTTCTTGCTGGCCATGTATGCGCACGTGTGCGCGCCATGAAGCGCGAGTAGGACAGTGTGCGCGCATGTAAGGCAGTGTGAGCATGTGGGAGTGTGTTGGGAGATGTTTAACACTGTTTGCATGGGTGTGCGCGCGAGTAAGGCAGGCTGAGTATGTTGGAGGCTGTTGGCAGATGTGTAACAGTGTTTGCGTGGGTGTACGCATGTTTAAACCCGAATAAGTAGATTCTGAACCGTGTAAGCACGTGTGCGCGCGTGTAAGCCACTGTGAGCGTGTTTCAGATAGTATGCACATTGCTCCCCCCTGAGGAAACAGAGAGGAAAAAGGAAGCAACAGAATTAATAGGAAGCTAGCAGGGATAACTGCTGAAGCTAGCAGGTGAAAATAATTAAAAGCAGGCAATTACACAGGCAGAATAGTAGCCCAGCCCAGCACTTAAAACTCTGCAAACAGTAGTGCAGGATGTTTCCATTAAGAGACACTGCAAGACAGGAGTAAGCTAATAGAAGGGAAAACTGAAAAAGCTTCACTCAAAGCAGAAATGTTAGGGGCTGCCATAGCTGTTATAATGAGACATAGGCGACTTGCTGAGGGTGGTGACAATGCAGATGGTGCCAGACAACCCACAGTGAGGAGACGGAGAAGAGTGTACAGGCCCAGGGTCACCTACCACGGGTTACATGAGCTGGAGATAGTAGAGCGCAATAGAGTGGACAGAGAGCTCCTGCAGCAAATTGTTGAGCTGTGCAGGCCACGCCTCACACACAGAACCAGAGGGGAACCCATCCCAGTGGAAACCAAGGTATGTGTTGGCCTAAGAATACTAGCAACAGGTACCTTCCAGAGACCAACTGGTGATATGATGGGGATATCACAGGCATCAGCCTCCAGGGTACTGCACCAGTTCCTGGATGCCATGTCAGCACATGTCGGTGATCATGTATATTTCCCCAATGCCCGTGAGGTATTGGCCAGCAATATGCATCTCTTCCAGCAAATAGCGGAATACCCTGAGGTACTGGGTGCAATAGACTGCACGCACATACGCATCAAAGCACCAGCCGGTGAGCGAGGTAGGGCCTACATTAACCGCAAGGGCTTCCCCTCCATCAACTGCCAGGTCATGTGTGATGCCCAGGGCATAATAATGAATGTGTGTGCTGGCTGCCCTGGGAGTTACCATGATTCCCACATCTGGCATTTGACGCAGCTGTACCAGACATTTGCCAATGGGGACATCCCACACGGACACCTAGTGTGGGGTGCAGGTTATGCACTGGAGCCGTGGCTGATAACACCCATCAGAAACGCACACACACCTGAACAGGAACGCCATAATGAGGCACACGCACAAACACATAATGTAATAGAGTGTGTGTTTGGGCTGCTCAAGTCACGGTTCTGGTGTCTGGACACATCTGGTGGAGCCTTGCAGTACACACCAACTACATGTACCCAAATTGTCATGGTATGTGCTATGCTACATAATATGATCTTGCAAAAACAGCTGCTGCAGGACCAGCATAGGGCCGGGCCAAACAGCCCCCCACCATTGCCAAGGCCATCACAGGCAGAGCGTGACTCGGAGGAGGAGGAACCTGAGCCTGCCCCAGTAGGCAGAAGGAGGCATGCCCAGTATGCCCTGGCCTTGGCAAAGAGGCAACGCATAGCACATACACTGGCTCAGTAGGAACCCTGGGAATGATACCCCCTCTGACTCACTCAAATAATAACATGGATGCCTAAAATGACATGACCTGCTCACAAACATGTACAGGGAAGTGTAATATGTGCATCCGACAGAGGCAGCCCTGCAGCACCACCTGAGGCATGAATGCTATGTGTTAAGTAATGTAACACCATGTACTATATGCACACCTGAGCATCCTGACTAACATCCACCCTCACCAAGCATGAAGCCACAAAATGACGATGGGATGATCAAGTGCAATAACTGGCTGAAGTAATGCAGTCAGTCAAAGGGGAGCCAATGTGTTTCAGGCTGGGAAGACATGCGGAGCTTGATATGATGCACCACCTGCTAGGGGTGGCGTGCACCTATCATGCCATGCCCCATGGATACCGGCAAAGGCTGTCAGTACCCACAGCATGCCCTGAATAGGTAAGTCTCAAAACACAAAAACACCTTCATAGGTTCTACAAGGGATAGGAACCTAGATGTAATGCTACCCAATGACAGATGTATAAACAGCAAGATGTGTGCAGTGTAAACGCACACAGTATGGAGAATGTAGATACCAGTCCTGTAATAGAGAACTGGGCAAGACTCACATCAGCACCCTAACACTACCAGGTCACACCTCATACTGTGCTGTACAGCCTCAAAACATGGAACAAGCTACAAAAGGAGGGTGACTTGCAAGAAATGGCAAGGATAACCACACCCCCATGTTGGTACCACAACAAGAAGCAGCATGGAATAGCCATGGTCAAATACCAATGGCTAAAACTGCCTCGCAGTATATAGCCTGCTGCAGACTACTGTCCTAATACCAGGAACAGCACCTGGCCTATGTCGGAGTGCATGAATATATCAAGCCCCCCAAACCACATTATATTGCTTGACTGAAAATACCCAGACATACACCGGTAGCATTGTACTAGCACCAACACAGTAGGAGAAAATTACCCAGATTCCATAAACCAAAATGCCCAGGAACAATGTACCACTCCCACAAGAGGGGTAAGCATACTGGATGTGATAATCAGCAACATGTGTACTGGATGGCAAGATGAGAAGTGTACCCCTCACTGGTAAGACCAGACCATAGAGTAATCACACTGGATATACACATCCTGACCCCAGTCCCTGGCCAGAATACAACAGTAAAAAACGTGTGTAAAGTATAGGTTGCAGCCCTCAAAACCGATGTTGAATCCACAAAAGGCCCTGTGCAAGTGCAGAATATGGGACACACCACAGAACATGTTATACAGGCATTCCATGAACACAGCCAGGAATGCTTGGAGTATGCAATCACAAATAACAACAACACACAATGCCATACACGCAGGCATCTGGCATGCTGGCCTCCAGCCATTACCAAACCATGCAAGAGAATGAGGAAGCTACCACATGATAGAGCAAACATAAAAAGGGAAGTAATCACTGACCAGTAGTATGGCAACAACATATGTCCACACATACAATCCACTAAGTCCAGCCACAACAAGTAGAATCTGTGAATCCAGAGGCAATGTGACGCCAGTACCAAGTACACAGACAACCACAACACCCCCCAATAAATACAAATATATGTGATAGATGCATCCATGTATCCAAACCAGAGGTTGAGCTCCAACAACTCAGTACTGTCAAAACTAGTCAGGAGGAGAAGGTAACCACATACACCACAAACCCAGTCCCACATAGACCTACCACAACTGTAAACCAAACACATAAACACAGACAAATATTCCCGGAGGCCTTAATTACAAACACACCACACCAACAGAAGCCTCCAAAGTAGATCACAAGCAACCACAACCTTCAAACATAGCACATGCAATGAATAGTACACAAAGCTGGTGTGCCAAACAGTCACAGGCCAGAAGGAGAAACAACATGCCTGATACAGTCGTAATAGGTGTCTGTATGGGCAGACACACTGCTGTCCCACTCACCAGACTGAACAAGGGAAAGGGTAGAGTAAGCTGCTTGTAGGCTGCCACAAAATGCCACATAACACAAGTATGCAGGTCACCCCAAAGCAAGCAGAAACATGATGCACTCAATGTCCATGCTGGTGTGAATTACCTGAGATGTACCTCCCTGGTCAACATCAAAAGAGACATGGATGGTCCCTCTGAGTATGTACCCCAGGCGGGATGACACTGGCTGTGTGCAGCATCCAACCCTCACCAAGAATGATGCCACAGTACAAACACAGAATGCTCATGTTTAACAGCTGGCACAGTTACAGCTGTCAGTCCAAGAGGGTCTAATGTGTGTGCTTGAGATGTCAAGCATGACAAGCCATGCTGCTGTTCCAGGGATGGCTGTCAGCTGTTACCCATGTGCGTCTGGATACTGGATAAGGCCTTTGCCGCCTCCATAGAGCCGTATGTAGGCAAGGCCAAAAAGACTACCCACCACCCTAGAAAACATAAGTGGTAGGAAACATAAGGGTAATGCTGACCAATGCCAGATGTGTAAACTGCAATATGCATGCCCCTGAGGCACTTCCCATTATGGAGAACATTGATGTCTGTGCAGTGACAGAAGCCTGCTGCAAGCCTAGTGATAGCACACCAGCAGTACTAGGTTATACCACATATCAAGTGTTATGGCCCCAACACCTGCACCAAAACATCAAAGGAGGGGGAGTATCCATATGCAGCACAGACACCCATATTGCCAGGTAACTGACAATGCACAAAGCAGCGGACACCACCCATGTGCACATAACTGTAGTCAAAACTGCTGTACAGTCTGTAGCATGCGACAGACCACACTCTCACACACGAGAACTCCACCCAGACATCCGAAGACACTGGACAGTATGAATGTCCCACCAAATACCAGACAAGGTACACACAAATTACCACATAGGTGTCAAACCATTATGTATGCAAGGAGTAATCAGGGACCTAGGGACACAAGTCGACATTAATCTGTCATGTGACAGCCACAATGCCAATGTGGCTATGAAGACTGTTGATACTGGACACCGTATCATGAAAGGATTCACATCAACATCAACAGAGGTCACTGTGCCGCTGTACTGTTCCCTTATCAGACCCATAATCTAGTACAATGACTCATATGGGATGTACTGTATGTGACACCTGCAGCGGTTCGGAAGACCTCATAGTTACCCCACCAACAGGATAAAGGGTGTGAAATATATGTCATATGCTGCCTGGCTGTAGACACCCCAGCTGACTGCAGTCACACACTGCCTACAAAGAGGCATTGTATGTCTGTTGTACAAGGCCATGTCCAACACAGGAGTAATGGACATGTTCCATCACAGGAAATCAAAGCCATTAGAGCTGTGAGAGTCACAGATGTCAGTCTCAACACATAATGAAATAAGATGTGCTGGAGGGACAGATGCATAACCCATAGGCTCCCCACACCCAGAAACAGGATCCCAATCCATGGTAGGCAGAGCCCCTCACTGACACCCCTCAACAGGAATATTGCCAAGTGGATGGATGACCATACATGTATACTGGGGGTCCCCACTGTGTCACGACCAGACAGAGGCACAGTGAAGAACCTCATACATGGCCATAATTGAACATAGCAAGGGGTGGCGAAAGACACACACACTCTGGCTAGGCTTACTAATGGCCTAGGGTGTCATGCCTAGTATGAACCCATGAACCTATGAAGATACAAAACGTACAGGACGCTAAGGATAATCACAAGGCTTACCCAACTGATGGTAGGAACCATGTTGGGCATCCACAGATATGCTCCGAATCACACAGATATTACAAACAACATACTAAACACACACACACATATTGCTAACATACAACCTGTGAGGTGTAGTGCAAACACCCCCCCCCCGAGTGCAAAATACCTATCCCAGCAGACTGATGGTCCCCTGACATTGCAGATGCTGAGGTAACAGCCATCATCTGCAAAGCAGAACACACAGCAGCAAAGGTATTTGATGGTGTCCTGTACTGAGGCCAACATGGACTCCAAGAATAATGGAATGCCAAATCACACTACTGCCCAATGTCAGCCTTACCACAGGATATGTACCCAAAGAGCAGTGTACAACAACAGTGGTCCATCACAACAAAGGTGTTGCCTGAATGGATACTCCAAACTACCACCCCAGGATCCTGACAAGCTTGTTCTGCACAGCTATGGAAAGGATCAGTATGTACCGCAGACAGAAGGCTATTGTGGACCCTACACAGTGTGGCTGTCGTAACTGCAGAACCTGCCCCTAAACATGTCTGACCCATTTGAAGCAGTCATTAAGGTCATTGATGAGGGCAATGTGGTCCACACAGCGTAGCTGGACTGTGCACATGCTTCTAGACAATACCATACGAGTTCAGTATGGATATGTTCAGCAGCTTAAATATATACCCCTATGTCAGTAGAGGGGTTGCAAACCAGACCAAGGACAGAACTGACATGGTCAGACATGCCACATCCATGTCAGACTACAAAGCGGATATGAGTGGCATCCCACAAGGCCTGGTCTTGGCCCCCCCCACCCCTGGTCTGTATATATGTCCCATAGGTATATGCCAACATGGAAGGACTGTGACTGAACATGTATGCAGAGCAGTACAAACAGCCCACCATATCCGACCCCCAGCTGACACAAGCAACCCACAAAAGGGCCACCTACAAGCAGACAACTGTAGCCATAGCCATGTCAGCAAGCTAATTGCAGAACTGTGTATAGACAACCACCGTGGATATACAGTAAGTGCCCACAAATTACCACACAGGTGTTAACCCATGAGGTACCTAACATGTAATGTGAGATCTGGGTACAAAAGGTGATAGATATCCTGAACTAGACAAACATGTGGCTGTAGTGTTCGCAGAAACATGTACCATATACCCACCCAAACATGAAGGTTGGCAGATGTAGATAAGGGGAACTCACTGTGGCTCTGCAGCCATCCTCCATCAGCGTCACAACTGACTACAATAGCCCCTGTGGGATATACCACAGCAGACACCTCCATCAACTGTAAAGTCCACAACAGTACCCCACCAGGGGTAGCAAAGAGCATGAACAGATGCCATGTGTTGCGTGAGTAAACAAACTGCAGCCCCACACACCGCCATCCTTCCCAGCTACAGGAAAGCTGTGCCTGATGTATGAAGCCATGTCCAACCTGGAATGAATGAACATGTTGCACCTTGTACAATCTGAATGGCAGTGAGCTATGCACATGAGAGACCTGAACCCCAGCACTGACATACAAGCTGTACAGAATGATCCATAACACAGAAGGCACCCCCACTCTTCAGTAAACTCCTGGTACAGGTCAGCCAGAGAGTCACATATCGACACCCCTCAAGAGGAATCCTGATGAGTGTATGGGAGATGGTACGCTAACCCTGGGTATCACTGTTATGTCAGAGGTATACGGAGGCACAGTATACTAACCATGACATATGTCATGGCAAACTCCAGTTACAATGTGTGTCGAAGGACAAACACACCCTGTGACTAGCATCAGAAATGGCCTAGGGAACATCGCTAGTGCTTGCCAACGTCCACCCATGTTGTGGAATACACTAGCAATGTTGGACGAGCCTGGTGTAGGTAGTCCATATCTGAACATATTGCAACATGGTCATATGTGCACAACTGGCCCCTACACAGTCTGTTGTGCTCACTATGAAGATGTCAAGCAGTCATAGGACTAAAGCCCAGGATACTGTCCACCACAGTGAAAGTACTGAACCAGTACACTATATGGTACTACAGTGTTAGGTCATTATGAAAGTATGTTGAGAACTGTCTGCAAAGTATCCCATGCAATCCCTGCAGGCACAGTATAATCCCTGTTGTAGCAGACATGAAGCAGTTGGCCAGTTAGTACACAACATGACACCCAACACACAACCATAAACGTGAGATATTGTTGAAGTTCACACACACCCAAATATGTGGTGGACTTCAGAGTGCAGCATATGGAAAGCTCACACTGGGCATGCTCGCACACTTTGATAAATGAGGCATATGTCATACAACATGCCATGGAAAGGCTGAACTGGGCATGCTCGCACACTTAGGCCATATCTCCGTTTAGCAGTTGGCCACACATATCTGGTATTTGTACGTGTCATTCCAGGAACCAACCACAACACAGCAATCAGCCCAGTGCACACAGTAAATGACTGCAGAGACATAAGTGATATAGTGGATCGCCGTCATATGCAAACATCTTCCACAGATATACAAGTTGGTCATAGGAACAGGGAATGCTATGGCAATAAAGACCTGCAAACAGTAGAACAGCACAACAAATATTGTGCATCCGACAATTGAACATATGGGTGTAGAGGTCAATACTAGGCTTGTTGCCCTAGGGAATGACAGCTCAGCCAGAGTGTGCTTGGCATCTGCATCCCCAGGATAGTAGGCTACTGTGCCACTTTAAAGTAGGTCACAGAAGGCAACATGTGAGGCTAGTGAGCTGTGCCTCTGTCAAGCAGGGGCACTGTGGAGGTCCCAGGGATTGAATGTGCTAAGCCACAGCCATGTTATCGGTGTGTGCTGTGAGAGGGTTGCTGAGGATCTCTGACAGTAGGTGTCTGTCAATAACAGACTGAGGGGAGCCCTATCTGCATTCTCTGGACGATTCCACTGTCAACACTGTGTTGTAATGAGTATGTGTGAATGAAGTGCCGTGCCGGAACTGTTCACAGATGTCCTCCCTCTGTGGGCTACAGCTCTGCAATGTATTAGGTCACTCTGTCTGTTGTACGGCACATATATGGCTGGTGTACAGCTGACAGGTGTCTTGTTGTGGAGCAGTCATGGGTATATGTGGGATAGCATGACCAATGCAAACCATACACATGCTCATAGAATGCAATTGTCAAGGATTATGCTGAGTGGCCATTATAGTCCTCTGGCATGGGTCCTCTGAAGTCGTCCACCCCAGTCTACACAAGTGTAGAGTCTGCTTTTGCTAAATACAGTTTGTGTGCAGTGACAACCTTGCCTGGGGGTGGAGATGGGATATGGATGTCCAGGGAAAGGTGGGTATGGTCAGATATCAACAATGGTGGTCTACCTCTAGTGTGGAACAGTGAGTACCCACATTGCAGATGGACAGGTGCAGTATGTATCCCCCATGTGGCTGTGGTGTGTGGTTCTGCCATAGCACATGGACCCACAAATTGTAGTGGCTGTAGGGTAAAGTGGTAGAGGCCTGAGTAGTTCTCACACACAATATGCCTGTACCTGGTGTTAACAACTGGAATGGTGTATGTGAACACCTGCATATCCTGGCACTGTTCCCAGGGAATCTAAGTGTGTATCCTGGATGTGGGTGTGGTGTTCTGGACTGGTTGTGTTGTGTTACAGGTCCTGTAGTCCCAAAGCATGGTATAGAACATAACCTGCCAGTGCGATGTGCATATCTGACCCTGATGTAGGTGGCTGCAAATGCATATATATGCTATCCCCCACCTGACAGGTAGTACTACATGTACATACCTCTGTAGAAATAAAGATGTCAGCACCCTATAAATACTACAGGTGCAGAACAGATGCCCAGTAATTCGGATAGTGTGCTCTACTAATGCGTCTCCCTCAAGTGTCATAATATAATTAGGTAGGGGTTCGAATCCTGCAAATGCTCAGTGTGTGTGTGTGGGTGAGTGGGGTTTGTGTGTGTGAAAGGCTGTGAGAGGGAAATGTCCATTTTGGCAACTGGGAAAACACACTACAGGATGCACATTCCCCTTTCTAAACACTGATGATGTCAGCACCCTATAAGTACAGCAGGAGAAGGGAAACCTCCCAATAATGCGAATAGCGTACTTCGCTAATGCGACTGTCTCGAGTGTCATAACATAGTTAGGTAGGGGGTTGAATCCTGTACATGCTCAGTGGGTGTGGAGGGGGTTAGTGTATGTTCAACACTGTTTGAAAGAAGTATCCCTTTTGCCAACTAGGAGAATACACTACAGGATGCACATTCACCTTTGTAAACACTGATGATGTCAGCACCCTATAAGTACAGCAGGAGAAGAGAAACCACCCAGTAATGCGAATAGCATGCACCGCTAATGCGTCTGTCTTGAGTGTCATAGCATAGTTAGGTAGGGGTTTGAATCCTGTACATGCTCAGTGTGTGTGGAGGGGGTTAGTGTGTATTTAAGACTGTTTGAAAGAAGTATCCCTTTTGCCAAAAAGGAGAAAAAACTACAGGATGCACATTCCCCTTTCTAAACACTGATGATGTCAGCACCCTATAAGTACAGCAGGAGAAGAGAAGCCTCCCAGTAATGTGAATAGTGCGCTCCGCTAATGCGTCCATCTCAATTGTCATAACATAGGTAGGGGTTTGAATCCTGTACATGCTCAGTGTGTGTGGAGGGGGTTAGTGTGTATTTAAGACTGTTTGAAAGAAGTATCCCTTTTGCCAAAAAGGAGAAAAAACTACAGGATGCACATTCCCCTTTCTAAACACTGATGATGTCAGCACCCTATAAGTACAGCAGGAGAAGGGAAGCCTCCCAGTAATGCGAATAGCGCGCTCTGCTAATGCATCCGTCTCGTGTGTCATAACATAATTAGGTAGTGGTTTGAATCCTGCAAGTGTGTGTGTTTGGATGAGGGGGGTTAGTGTGTATGCAATTTTGTGTGAGGGAAATGTCCCTTTTGGCAACTGGGAGAACACACTACAGGATGCACACTCCCCTTTCTAAACACAGATGATGTCAGCACCCTATAAGTACAGCAGGAGAAGACAAGCTTCCCAGTAATGTGAATAGTGCGCTCTGCTAATGCGTCCGTCTCGAGTGTCATAACATAATTAGGTAGTGGTTTGAATCCTGCAAATGGCAAGTGTGTGTGTTTGGATGAGGGGGGTTAGTCTGTATGCGATTTTGTGTAAGGGAAATGTCCCTTTTGGCAACTGGGAGAGCACTACAGGATGCACACTCCCCTTTCTAAACACAGATGATGTCAGCACCCTATAAGTAGAGCAGGGGAAGGCAAGCCTCCCAATAATGCGAATAGCGCGCTCTGCTAATGCGTCCGTCTCGAGTGTCATAACATAATTAGGTAGTGGTGTGAATCCTGCAAATGACAAGTGTGTGTGTTTGGATGAGGGGGGTTAGTGTATATGCAATTTTGTGTGAGGGAAATGTCCGTTTTGGCAACTGGGAGAACACACTACAGGATGCACATTCCCCTTTCTAAACACAGATGATGTCAGCACCCTATAAGTACAGCAGGAGAAGAGAAGCCTCCCAGTAATGCGAATAGCGCACTCTGCTAATGCGTCTCTCCCGAGTGTCATAATGTAGTTAGGTAGGAGTTTAAAACCTGTAAATGGCATGTGTGTGTGTTTGGATGTGGGGAGTTTGTTTGTGTACATTTCCGTATGAAAAACATGTTAGTTTTGGCAATCAGGAGATCACACTACCTGATGCACATTACCCTTTCAAAATACTGATGTTGTCAGCACCCTATAAGTACAGCCAGAGAAGAGGAACTATCTAGTAATCCGAATAGTGCGCTTTGCTAATGCATCACTCTCACGTGTCGTGACTTAGTTAGATAGGGGAATGAATCCTGCAAATGGCAAGTGTGCGTGTGTGGGGGGGGTAGTAGGGTGTGTGTAAATGCAAGTGTGAGAGAACAGATCCTTTTGGCAAATACTACAATACACCAGATGCTGCATATTCCCCCAGTAAACACAGGGGATGTCACCACACTATCAGCACAGCCAAATAGGGCTAGTTGGCTAGTAATGCCAATAGTGCGCTCTGCTACTGTGTCTATTACCATTGTCAGAGTACAGATAGGTATGTTTTGGTAACCCACAACTGCCACGTGTGGTTGTGTCACACAGTATAACCTTGTGTGGGTCTTTGTACATAACAATGCATGCCATTGCCTAAACCAGCAATGACATTGCACACATGATGTATGTGTGTGACACATACACATAAATACCTGTGACCTGCAGTAGCTACCATGTCTGACACATGCCTCGAGTGGAGAAATGGTATTTGCAATGTATACCAATATGACTGTGTCTTACTGTGCAGGGTCCGCTCGTGGTATGTCTCTATACAGTGTGAGTGTATATGGTAAAATATCTACAGCAGGGGATACACATCTGGTCTGGGCCATATAGTGTACATGTAGTCGATGTACAGGTGCTGCATGTTCCCACCTGTTGTGGTAGTGGTAACATGTCATTCCACTGCAATTCAGTGACCACATGCTGTGAACCCTTCAACTAGTGTGTTGTAGCTACAGTAATGCTCACGCACAATGTTTGGCTGGATGCAGTCCAGCCATATAAACACAGTTCTTGAGACTGTCATATTGCCAGTGTTGTTATGGAGGATAGGTGGTCTTCCTGTGTATGGGAGGGTTGTGTGTGCCAGGCTATGAACCAGATGGCAGTCCGACACACTGTTAGATGCACATGATTAGGCCCTGATGCTTTCTGCTGTGCCAACAACCTGGAGGTCTGTGTATCTGTGGTACCTTGGGATACCACCCCCCTATCCATGTGTGTTACATGTGTAGGGGACGACAGGCGTGGTATGGGACATAACCTGTCAGTGATGGGTAACACCTGTGAGCCATAATTCAGGAATCTGGTACTGCACAGACATTGCAGTTCACCGTGCTGAGGACAGTGTCTGGTGCATGCATTTTCCGGTGTACACTGCTGTTGTTGTGTAGCAGCACTGTTAGTGTCCTAACCTGTGT
Source organism: Protopterus annectens (assembly GCF_019279795.1). Lineage (NCBI taxonomy): Eukaryota > Metazoa > Chordata > Ceratodontiformes > Protopteridae > Protopterus > Protopterus annectens. The sequence goes on from NC_056735.1 coordinate 1,888,565,506, forward strand.
GATACCCACGGAGGTGGCTATGTAAACCATGTCCTGCTGCATAAGGCAGTATGTGTGTACCAAGTAGCTTTGCCATTATACATCGGGCCATGGGTGTCACGTGCAAGATGACCCTTGCACATCATTGTGGCTTCCCTAGCATGTAAGCACACGTTGACAGCCAGCGGATACCCTATGAATGACAGTGGAGACTGAGCATAATGTAGACATACAACACCCTTCCCACATATAGTGGTAGCATACCTGGTGAGGGTATGTTGGCAACCAAGATCAGGCTCATACTGGCCTGTGCCACATGCTGAGAGATCCATTCTATGTTCCCTATCATGTAGTCCAGGGAGGTATGTCTCAGGCCAGCCATACTGGCATGGTCAATGAGTGAGTCATATGTGTCCATGCCTCTGACTGACCTTTATGCATGTGTTCTGTGGTGGACCATAGTGCCGCTGAGGCATATCACTGTGACCTTCACCAGATACAGCCTGTTGAGCGGGACCCCAGTGCAGCACCCAAGACAGGTACCTGACACGTCTGTAGCAGGTGTGTTGTGTAGCCCTACAGGCTGTGAGTGTGTGGCACAGGGGATGTGTGTGCCATGTGTGGCATGTGCTCTGTTCCGATGGAACATGTGCCTGTATGCCAGCTGCGGAGGTGTGTGATGCTCAGGCAGGATGCTATTCTGAGTCCCCACGTATGCCCCAGTGTGTTCAGCATGCTGTCAGTGCGTGTCAATGTCTGACTTGTATTGTAGTCACTGTAATATATTTTATTTATTTATTTATTTATCCTACATTTGTTGATCAGGATAGTCCGACTGGATGCATGTCCATTTCCAGGGGATGCCCGGGGAGAAAAGCTACAAGGGTAAGCAGATACAGCATTACATAATACCAGCGTTACATATTACAAACAGATTATTTACAGAGATTACATAAGTAAGCAAGTTAAACATGTTCCACAGGTTAATGTTAGTCCTGAGCACAAGTCAGGATTAAATTAAATTACACAGTAAACTGGTTCACAGATTTTACACATTCGAGTTAGCCAGGTTTGATACATTGACATAGCCAGTTAAGTGACAAATGTTGTTTGAGTCTAGTGTTAAATTGACCTAAGGTGTCTAAGGTGGAAAGTAAGGTAATATCAGCTGGAAGTGAGTTCCAGGATCTACTTACAGAGTTTGCAAAGAGAGAATCACCGGCTGTGTTATTAAATTTGCTAGTCTGAATTAGTAGTTTGTTAGAGGATCGAAGCGGTCTAGGATTGTTATAGGGGGTGATAATATTTGAAGTGCAGGAGTATTGTCTGGATTATAGAGGATTTTATAGGCCATAATCAGTTGGTTATACTGTATTAGGCTGGGTATTGCAAGCCAACCAAGCTGATTTAGATTGATGCAATGATGTGTCCTAAAAGGCAGCCCAGTGGCAAACCTGGCAATGTGGTTGTAGCAAATTGAGTGTTTGTTAAGGACAGTCTTGTTCATATTCGAGAGTAGAGGGGATGCATACAGAAGGGTTGAAAGAAGGTGTGAGCGAGCTATGGCACCTTTAGCTGGAGGGGCTAGGAAAGCTTTTATTCTGTAAAGTGACCCTAGATTTTTATTGATGGCTTTGATAATTTGGTTAACATGTAGGTCACATTTGAGATTATTGTCTATGATGACACCTAATAGTTTAGTAGATGGGTCAGGGGAGATTATTGTGCCATCAGTTGATGTCATGGTAAAGGTGAAAGCGGTAGACCTACGTGTTGGTGAAATAACAGCAGTTTAGTTTATTTGGGATTTAGGATCAGACGATGTTCAGAAAGCCAGTTTTCTATTGTATTAAAGGTGGTCTGGGTAGCTGACCATAACTCTACTGGAGATGTGGCTGAGCAGATCAGAGTAGAGTCTTCAGCATATTGGATACAGCTGACTTTTGGGATGACAGTATAAAGGTCGTTAATGAAGATGGAGAACAGCAAGGGCCCTAATATAGAGCCTTGTGGTACTCTGAGGGTGTTAGGTAGAAGGTTAGAGAGTTTGTTCTGCCAGAGGCCAGCCTGCTGTCGACCATGCAGGTAGGATTGAAACCATTGGAAGGCTCCAGTATCTAGACAGAATGTTTGCAGGGTGTGGATTACAAGTTGGTGATCAACCATATCGTATGCCTTGGAAAGATCCAAAAAGAGGGCTGAGGATATATAATTAGTGTTGCAAGTATGGTTTATGGTGTTAGTAAAGGCTAGGAGGCCTGAAGTAGTGCTGTGATGAGGACGGAAGCCATGCTTAGTGTCTGCCATAAGGCGAGTTTGGATTAGGTGGTGCATGAATTGTCTATGAATACATTTTTCCATAATCTTTGCAAGTGGAGAGAGTATAGCTATTAGCCTATAATTGGAGAATTCAGTAGAGCTGCCTCCTTTGTGAAGTGGGATTACATATGATATTTTCCAGATGGTGGGAAATTTAGATTCTACCATGGTTCGTTTGATTACTTTTGAGACGGGGTAAGCAAAGCATCATCTGATTTTGATAGGTACTCGGCAGGGAGTTGATCAGCAGAAAGTGTAGTGGGTTTCACTGTTTCAATCAAGGTACGGAGAAGTGAAGTGGTGACTGGTTGGCAGCTGAACGCAAGTAGGTTTCTAGGGGTGCTACTTTCAGGACCAGAGGAGCTAGGAGGTAGATGGCTAGCTAGGGCCTGAAATGTCTCAGTAAAGAATTGGTCAAAACTATCAGAAACATCTTCAGGGGCTTTATCAATAGTAGCAGCAGGGATTGGGGTTGAAGTTTGACCAGGATGTAGTATATATGACATGCCACCTGACAGGGTATGGCATTACTGTGTTCAGAGAGCCCAGTCCCCAGATTGGCTGTGTGGTGGCATCCCACACATGTGTTGTACATTCCTGGCCAAGGGTGATGGCTGACTGCATACATGTGGCAGCTTTGACATTACCACAATACTCACATAAACCACAACTGGACCATAGAGGTGATTCACAGGTTACCTTTGCACATGCTACCCTAGTAGTGTGATTGCCATGGTGAGTACCAATACATAGGGCCAGTGGGGAACAACATACTGAAGGTGTGTATGTGTGGGTGTACCGCTACTGTTTCATAGCACTGGCATATATGACTGCACACGTGGGTAAATGCCAGGTAAGACATGTGCAATGTGTCACAGGCAATGTACATGCGTACAGGACAGACAGTGACATTCTGTCATGTGTAAAGTTGACATACGTATCATACGCTATGCAGATGTCACTAGGAGTCTACAGAAGCACTGTAACTCTGCATTGCAGGTGTAAGCAGTGTTCCAGGGAACCCCAAGCGAACATGCATGCAAACAAAGCTACAGTAAACAGGGCTGGAAGTAGTGCATTGTACAACAAAGAAGGGGTAACAATAACAGTAAGTAACAATGCAAATATGTAGGCACTATCAACATGTACCCAGGAATACACAGCGCAGATGCCCATGGTAGAACTGATATTATGTCATAGTTATTTGTGATTTGGGTTACATTGGTACTGCACACATATCTACATGTGAACATCCACATTGCATAGTCGTTGTGGGCAACTTGACACCATTACTGTACATGTCCACCATTGCATATCACTACTTGCGTTAGCTTTCCCCCTGTGCTACCCATGTATGCGGCTATCTGTTGACAACCTTACCACCGGCATGCAATTATGTGCAGCTGTTACACTTTGGTATGTACTATGGGTGCAAATAACAATTCAGGACATTCATACAGTTACTGCAGCAGGCATGCTGGGATATACACACAGTCATAGCAGCACACTGTACTGTTACCAACATGATACTACTAATACACTTCTATGTAGTCACCCTGTGCATCAGCAACGTGTTTACCTGTTCCCGCAATGATGTTGGAGATTGCAGGAGGTGGCACAGTGTCATCATATGCACAGGGTGTGGATTAGGTATGCCTGAGTCAGCCACTGATACCACCAATTGACATGTGTGTGTATGTGTGTTGGTGAGGGGCAGCAGTACAGGGTGGGGCAGTGTTGGTGCAGTGTGTGTGTGTATGTGGTTGCCCTAGGTGTTAACATTTCGCATGTGTGTATGCACGCACACAGTTCCACCTCATGGCTGCCATATACAGGCATTTGTGGACAGCCACAGACTGCACCTGGCAGGCCATACAGATCAGTGTCTGTGTGCACGGACACGGTACCTGTGCCTGGCAGGGGTGCTACGGACCATATCCAGTACAAAGCCAGACTGGGTACTGTCATCAGAAGCGGGAGTTTGTTGACTGGACACAAGTCCCTGTTGGGACTGTCCAGAGCCACGTGCACGTGGTCTCCTGGGGTGTTCCGATGACAGCACAGACCCAGCATTGCTGGGGCTGCTGCTGGCACTATGGGGGCGTACGCGAGCCTATTGTCATCCGCGCCGACTGCCAGCTGCTGCTGCTGCTGGCATACGGCCACGTCGACGCCGCAAATGCCCACCATTGCCCTGGCTCATGGACATCTGGTTGTGGAACTGCTGTAATATGTCCCCACAATGTCTGTCTATGACATCGGTGAAGTTACGGATAGCATCCGCAATGTCACGCATACTGTCTGTCATGGCTGTGCGACATGCTCTCAGCTCCCTCAGACCCTGTCTGGTGTACCTTTCCATACGTGACTGTGCCTGCATGACAGTCCGAAACATAGCTGAGGTTGACAGACCTCTTTGGGCACGTCGGCCAGAGGCAGTACGCCCAAGGATGCTCCCACGAGAACCCATGGGCAATTGTCTGTGTGTTACCATCAGAGGACCCTGCCCATGGCTGCTGTGTGGGGACGCATGTGCCAAAAGGTACCACATTACTCTGGTCTATGCCCACTGTATCCTGTCCATCACCTAGGGACAATGGTAACAAAGGATGTACAGGCAGGATGACTGTGCGCAATGATGGGGTTGACAGCTGTGTACTGTCAATTGGCTGACCAATGGCAGACCCTGACACACCTTACTGTACCATTACACAAATATCATCATTACCAGTAGCCGTGGCACAGGATTCAGGTTCCCTGCTGCAGGTCACCAGAGCAGCCCCAGAACCTGTGGGAGGAAGACAGGAAACACAGTTTACAGTCTCCAGACATTGTTACCAGTGATGCACTTATACACACATGCACACATGGACACATGCACACATGCACACGTGGACACATGCACACAGGCACACATGCACACATGCAGACATGCACACGTGGACACATGCACACGTGGACAAATGCACACATGGACACATACACACATGCACACGTGGACACAGGCACACATGCACAGATGCACACGTGGACACAGGCACACCTGCACACACGCATACATGCACACATGGGCACAGGCACACCTGCACACATGCACACCCCGCAGTATACACACAGAGCACTACTGAGTTACACTACTGTTACTAGCATTATCAGGACTATTATAGGTTATGTTAAACACACTCACCAGCATGGATGGCCTGTCTTGCTGTAACCCTGGAGGGACCTGCAGAAATGATGAGATTAATGTCAGTGGGCACAACTGTGCCATTGATATTGCATATGATACAGTGTACAGAACAGTCAAGTGTACATATGGCATATTACCTGCACGCTCCATGTCGTGCTGCTGTGTGGAACCAGCCTCCATCATAATGCAGGTGTACTGCTGTTGGTGTTCCGGGGCTGGAGCCACAACACTTAGGAGTATCCCCTCCAGTCTGGTGAAGGGGGGAAGTGTGGCCACCCCACCTCTTGTGGCGACCTGTTGCCTGTGGATATCTGATGCATGCTGCCGGACACTTCGGAGTAAATCACTGCAGTGATGTCGTACCTGCTCATATGTCCTGTTATGCGTGCCAATATCATTTACCCTACGGACAAGGTCTTGCCACAGTGCGGCCCTCTCCTGCTGATTCTGACTGGTGCGGGAAAACAGGATGTCATACTCCCGCACCAGGCTCTGGTGGATCTCCTCATCTTCCGCCACAGAGTAGGCGGGGTTACGCTGTTGCGCCATCTCCCTGGAAGAGAACACAAACAGGATATCAGCAGACCATGTCAGCAATATATGGCACACATACTATACATGATACTCATGTGTAGTGATATACTACTACTCCAATATGTTGCATGTGTGTGTGTCGTGGTGGATACAGAGGTACATGGCCAGATATCAGTGCTCAGCCAACACCTGTGCAGCAATACCTGCCACATTCCACACAACATAGTAGCATGCCCCATCGGTCAGCACACACTGACAGGTGCAATGCACAACCCCACTCTTGGGGTTCATCCCAAGGTACTGTATGTGGGACACCATCCACTACTGTGATGTGGACAGAAGTTACTCGGCCTGGATATACATATCCCACCACCACCACCAGCACAGTAGACTACTTTGATATGTATGTGATTAGACAGTTATTCACTTGCTGGGACTGAGATGGTATCCATGCAGCACACTGGGCCAGTGGAAGCCACAAGCCACACTGCTGACCCCTTTGTAAATGCTTACCATGGACATGCCACAGATTGCATGGAACTTGCACACACATTTCTAACCCAGACCCTATGCACAAAGGTTAGGTATCCTGTCCGGTGGACCCTAGACAGAGGCAGATTGTATAACAATAGCAGGAGGCTACTGCAGGGCAGAGCACATTCACATTAAGGGAAGGCATCTGTGGTCAGCACTGGTACTACGCTACGGTCCGTCATAACAACGGCCACGGCCTACTCTGGGAGGGAAATGGACACAAACACTATGGATGACCACAAGGCCTTCTTCAATTATGTTACACATATGGACCACATGCCTTAGATATGCTCTGTGTTAATACACACCTATAACCACAGAAAAAAAGTACTATCTGTTCCTATGGACCCGCAAAAAACACCAGCACTCGAATGATGAATAAAAGGAACTTTAATTTCCAAGCATAAAAAAGTCCAGTTAAGCGCTTTCATCCAAAGACTTCATCAGAACTAACTCCCATTCATACTGTGCCTCATTTATACCAAATTCTTACATCACATGACATTCATTCATACTGTTAAAGTGCTAGTGCCATTACATTTAACTTCATTGTTCAAACAATTTTTAAAAAAATCAAATGACATAAAAAATCTTGCAACATGAAAAAACATACATATTTGCATAACCTACTTGTAAAATTGTTGTTAAACCATTTCAGTAATCCTATAACCTACATTCAGGTAGAAAAAATTAGTGAAAAAATACAGTGAACAAATTAATGTGTTATATGCCCACAACTTTACACATTATCAAATGTAGATAAAGTTCTGTCAAAAAAGCTTTAGAGTAAAAGAGCGGGCGGATTACAACATTTTTATGGAAGGGCAATTTGACTTTAATAGCAACAACAAGGTCAATGGTGGTCATACTATGAATAAAGAAGGGGCCCGGATAAATGACTGTACGCTAAAAGACATTATTGTGTCATTTGGGAAGAAGTTGAAGGTATTGAAAACGTTGCAGTTGGACAATAACTACTTGAAAAAATGTTTGGATAGTGGGGTTGTCCCCATGGGTTTACGTTTCTTTAAAATTCCCATGGGGATAGAATTAAATGATGAAAATAAATGTAAATGTAACAAAATGTTTGATGGATTCGGTTTTACATTCATGGAGTTTATTATTGAGTGCAATGACAACAGAATCTGTATGTTAATAGCAGAATTGGATGATTTAAACAATATTATAACGCATGATGTATTGTTTGATGATTTTGAAACACTTTATGAAAGTCAATTTAACTGGGTATCGAATATCACTAGCAAGCAATTTGAAAGAAAATGCAAAAAGTTGAACAGAGATACAGATCAGTATAAAAATAATGAGGCATACAGATGGGTTAAGGATACCAACAGGAAGGGGTACCAGGTTAATACTGGTCAGAAGATTAGGCAACATGAAAGGGGTAAAGGTAGAGAGGAATATTCCTACAATACCAAGAATGAATACTATGGATACAAAAGAGGGGGGGGTAGGTACAATAATCGTGCTTTTAACAATCATTATCAATACAAACAATACTATCAACATAATCAGCATCACAACAATTATGATTTTTTAGGGGGGGATGGATGGGAAGACCACAAATTCAGACAAAGCAGAGGTGGGGGGGACTATCACATAAGGGGAAGGGCCACGAAATAAATAAATGTGTAGGAAACAATGAAGGTGGACAAACTAACAATAGAAATGAGATAGTAAAGGTGAATGATGTTATAAGCACCTATGACAACTTTTTTATCTACAACTACACGGACGTGCCCTTAAGGAAAGAACATTTTACTCTACTCTCAAAGGGAATGAAGTACATCCCACATACCAAATGTAATTTGGTGGAAAGTATTATAGATGTTAAGAAATTTATTAGAAAATTGAACCTGAAAGTTAAATTTGAGGGGGTGGAAGAGAAGGATAAAAAAGAATTCCATATCCCAAGTGCTTATACACCACCTTTAAACCATCTATTAGGGACCTTCGAAAAATTGATTGTAGAAGATATCTACAAGTATAATAAAAAGAACAAAATGGGGGGATACAACTTAACTAAGGACGAAGTAGGTGCATTGAATGAATTACAACGAAATGTGGATACACGGGTGATGAAACCCGACAAAGGAGGGGGTGTGGTGCTCTACCCCTCACAGGATTATAGGAATAAGATTAATGCAATCCTACTTCAGACTGGAAAGTATAGTGTGTCCTCAGTGAATGAGGTCAACATAGGGCACCATAAAATAGATTTATTTTTAGAAGATCTACTCATGGATGGAAGGATAGACAATAACTTATATCAGTATTTAAAGGTGAAAAATCCTATTTTGGGTACCATTGTGGGTATCCCAAAAATTCATAAGGATCTTAGGGACCCACCATTTAGGCCCATTATATCCGGGAGTCAGTCTAAGACCTTTCCTTTTGGAAAGGTCATAGATAAGTGGCTGAAACCATTGGTTAAGATAGTCCCACACTTAGTGGTGGATTCTTGGGACTTTCTCGGAAGGTTGAAACCAGGAATGGCTCAAGGGGTAAAATGGATGGTGACCATGGACGTTATTGACCTCTTTTCTAATATACCTAAGGAAGAAGGTCTGGATAGACTACAGGACAGTATCATGTGGTCCAAGGTATTATCTTGGGAGAAAACATTATTGATAATGGGCTTTATGGAAGTGGTATTAACCCACAATTATATATGGTATGAAGGTGAATACTACAAACAGGAGAAGGGTGTGGCAATGGGGGCAGCTTGTGCCCCCATTTACACCAACCTTGTAGTATTCAATTGGGAGATGGAATATGTATTTAATACACATTGGAGGCAATACATTTCGTGTTATTTTCGCTTTTTAGATGATATATTTATTTTATGGAAGGGTGACCTAGAGATTTTGGACCAATTTTATGAGTATTTGAACTCATGTAGTGAACATTTTAAGTTCACTATGAATAAACAACAAGAAACTATACCATACTTGGATGTGGAAATCACATTAAGGGATGGTAAATTCAAGTCCAACATTTACAGAAAGAATACATTTAGTAATTCTTATCTTCATTTTACAAGTAAGCACCCCTGGACCCAGAAAAAGAGCATCATTAAGGGTCAGTGCATAAGGGCGGTAAGGATGACCTCCGAAAGGGAAGATGTAGACGTTGAATTGGACAAAATAGCTGAATTTTTTATAGAAAGGGGTTACCCGATTAACATGATAAATGAAGTTACAGGATATGTTAGTGACCAATGGGGCAAACTATACAAACCACTATTGGGAGTGGGATTGGAAAAACCAACAGGGGAAGATGAGGGTAGTAATGATGAAGGAAATACAAACAAATATGGAATGGCATGTGTACTGCAATATAATAGCTTTTGTGGAGATGTTATGAAAATCATTCGTAATAATTGGAATACACTAAGGGTAGATGATAGGATGTTTAAAATTGTGGGGAACGGGCCATTATTTGTTACAAGGAAAGGAAATAATATGAAGGCACTGTTGGAAAAGAAGGTTGTAAATGATGTGGACAAAGGTAGGCGATGTGGTACCACCAGGTGTGGTACTTGCAAACAATGCAAGTTCATTGTTGAAACTGAGGAAACAGTGCTATCTAATTACAACAGCACCAGAATTAAATACCAAAAGGGGAATTGTAGGACATCTAATTTAGTTTATTTGGCCACCTGTAAAAGCTGCCCATGTTTTTATGTGGGTATGACTACTCGGTGTTTAAGGAACAGGATATACGACCATACTTACAGTATTAGAAATGGGGATTATAACAACGCATTATGGAAACATTTAAAAGATAATACTGGTTGTAAGGAATTTAGGTTTGGAATTTTAGAAGTAATCAAAATGAATTCAAGGGGAGGAGATATTAAAAACAAATTAGGTGAAAAGGAGGTAAGGTGGCAAATTAAACTGAATGCGTCCACATACCCTGGTTTGAACGAGCACATATCTATTAAGCCTATTTTAGCAGGCAGACAAAGGTAGAAAAAATTAGTGAAAAAATACAGTGAACAAATTAATGTGTTACATGCCCACAACTTTACACATTATCAAATGTAGATAAAGTTCTGTCAGAATGTAGGTTATAGGATTACTGAAATGGTTTAACAACAATTTTACAAGTAGGTTATGCAAATATGTATGTTTTTTCATGTTGCAAGATTTTTTATGTCATTTGATTTTTTTAAAAATTGTTTGAACAATGAAGTTAAATGTAATGGCACTAGCACTTTAACAGTATGAATGAATGTCATGTGATGTAAGAATTAGGTATAAATGAGGCACAGTATGAATGGGAGTTAGTTCTGATGAAGTCTTTGGATGAAAGCGCTTAACTGGACTTTTTTATGCTTGGAAATTAAAGTTCCTTTTATTCATCATTCGAGTGCTGGTGTTTTTTGCGGGTCCATAGGAACAGATAGTACTTTTTTTCTGTGGTTATTGGTTGGTCGCTGTTCCAGTTTCTTGTTAATACACACCTACTTAACATTCACCAAACACACGGATATTGGCAACAATCTTGCAGACATGTTCGGTGCACGTATCCCCCCACCAGTTGAAATATTTATCACAGCTGGATGTAACCTCCCTATCATCTCACATGTCCAGGTGAGGGCCGCCCTCAGCAGAGAAGAACACACAGCATCACTGTGACCTCGTGGTATCCCTGGATGTGTGCTACCGGCACTCCGAGAGGACATACAACCGCATATAACACTGATAGTTTATCTTGGCCGTACTACAGGATATGTACCTGGACAGTGGCATACAGCAACAGTGGTCCCACACCACTAAGGGGGCACCTCGACTGACCCTGGGAATTACCACATCATATGCATAACGGGCCTGGTCTGCTAAGCTATGGAATTATGCAGTATGGGATGCATATGCAGTGACATCGGGTACCTGCAGACACTTGTTCCCAGCCAGTGTGCCTTTGGGATGGGTTGATCCTGACTTTTGAATCTGGCTGACCTTTCAAAGCAGTCACTACAGCCATTGCTGGGCCAACGCACAGACAACTGCTGCCAGGATCATGGCCTAAGACTGATTGACATGTAATGTATGGTCATCCCCTTTTGGTGGAACTACGTACACACAACATATCACATGGACATACCTATGGATACAGACCTATGACACATTTGGAGGGTTCACAGTATGCACACTATTAACCTGCTACTTTGCATTACCTGTGTTTGTCACAGCTGGTTGTGTTACCACAGCTTCTGCTTGCTGCTGCTACTGTCAGTGCTGACAGCTTCGGGTGACAGAGTCACAGCGTCTAATTTTATTTATTTATTTTTTTTGCTCTCTCTCTCTCTCTCACTTCTCGCTCTCCCTCTGTCTGCTTACAGACAATGCAATGAATGTGGGGAGTGTTAGCACTGGATGCTTTTGTAGGTATCTGCATAGGTCCATGTGATGGCCACTGCACCAATTGTAAGCCAGCATTTGCTAATTGCATACAGCCAGTTGTGTACTGATTGCAGTTCTCACTGTGATTTCAGGTCAGTGCTATAAAAGGGTATGTGGGATAGGCGTTGCCCTTTCAGATTGTGAGGGCGGGGACCATGCTGGTATGCTGTGGACAGTGTTCTGTGAGTGTAAAGGTTAGTATCTCTCTCATGATTCAGGCTGTGTTGTATATTCACATTTCTCCATTCCTCTCTCATGTTCCCTGTAGCAAGTGTGTATGCACATTGACTCCTACAACTATATATAGATATATATTTATATATATATATATATATATATATATATATATATATATATATATATATATTATGCACATTGACTCCTACAACTATATATAGATATATATTTATATATATATATATATATATATATATATATATATATATATATGTACATATACATACATTTATATATGTACTTTAACTGAACTTATTATCTACAAGCTGCCAACTAGCATGGCTGTTTCTGTTCACACACTACTATTATGGAAATCCAGTAGTTTTGACAGTAATTTTAAATGACATGCTTTGTGTACTACACATCCTATATTCCCTTTACATTCATCCCTACTATTACATGTTATATTTATTTTAGCACAATGTTTATGTATAAGAGTCATGGCTTAGTGGTAGGTTGTACAGACTAGTGTTTCCAAGGTCCTGGGTTCGGGACTGACAGTGGAATTTTAGTTTGCTTTTGAACTGAGTACAGGACCTTTCAATCAAAGTGACTAAGGCACTTTTAAGCAGTTGTAACCGGGTTAGTGCTGATTTGCGCGGAGCTCACGCATGCGCACTGGCGGTTAGCTCCTTGCACACAAGCGCACACCCGCTTACAACTGCTTAACGGTGCTTACTCTGGCGCACACCCGCGCTATTTTCTTTGAAAGAAAAGAAAATGGGGAGACAGGAAAGTGGTGAAAAAGGGGTCACAAAGAGGGTAAGACAGTAGGGAAACAAGTTTGGGATGTGCAGGAGGGATGTAGGTAAGGCCCATAGCTGCCCATTTCTTCATCAGCAACAGCTGTGCCTATGTATGTAATTTGGTGTGACATTTGAAACCTTCCACCCCTGAGAGAGGTGTCAGGACAACAATAATACTTGTTGTACAGCCAATTGTAATTGATAGGTTCCATGTCCAGCAGACATGTGTGCGGAATGGGCAGCTATGTATGGGGCATAATTTTTTTGTGGGTACAGAGTGCCCTTTTTTTTTTTTCAGGTGAGAGTGGTATGTCAGGTGAAGGAAGTCGGTACAGCTGGGGAGGTAGGTTGGGTAGGTAGACAAGACAAACAAGACGCATACAGGGGCGGTGTATGGCACGTGTGGGGGTTACACAATTGACGGGGACGGAGGTTTGTATATCCAGAGCCCATGAGCCCACAGATGGCAACAGTGGAACTGATATCCCCACCCATAGGCAGTTGCCACTGTTCCTTCACTACCCAGGAGGGGGCTGTGCTGGGGGCTGTGTAGGCCGGGCAACAGGCATGCCCGTTAGTTGCGCCACCCGTGCCTCGAGCTGGCGGAGGGGCTCGAGAACAGAGTCCCGAATCTCCCTATGCACCACAGTCCGGACGCTATGGAGGGTGAGTGGTGGTTCTCCTCCGGCCACACTTGCAGAGGGGGGGCGAGCCCCATCCCCTGCAGCGCTTCCACCCGCAGGTGGCACAGGGCCACCGGAGGAGGGTCCGGACTCGGCACTAGTGCCAGGTGCACTCGCCAGCTGAGGTGGGAGAGGTGGGTCCGCTGGAACCCGCCTTCCCTGTCGTCCTATGTTTTGCATTATGTCATGACAGTTTGGGTTAGTGACATATAATACCATTCACAATTAGTTGTAACAGCATGCATTAGTATTCCCATTAACCAAACACCCAGATATTCACACCATTGAACAGCGTGCATAACACATGCATAATTTGAACAGAAATACACAGTCCAACAACATGCATGGTTAATTGATGGCAACAGGCCATCAGGTGTGGATGTATGAACAGGGCAGATGCGTCAACGGACATGCAAATATATATGACCCAACAGGACAAACGTCCAGGGGTGTTAATTGTGATTGCACATACCATTTTCACGTGGAATGGGTTATATGTGGTTATAGGGTGGGGTAAAGAAAGTAATATTAACACCTTCGAATAACAATACATATGCTGTACATTTCTAATAGCTACAGTTATATACACACTACTGTTCTAACTACAGTTTCCTATATGATAACTATTTCAACTTGGTGATAGGACTGTTACTGTAACATCAATATACATTTTATTGTTCTTCATACACATTCATATCTAGCTTTGTTCCGCTGCATCATCCTGCTACATTTGCTTTATATAGCTGTAGACAAGTGTGGATGTTTGGTATATCAGACAATCATCCTATCTGCATATTGCAGACTGAGAGCAACATATCCAGATTTTGGGATACACATTCCAGATGCAGCAACACTTTGAACAGATTTTGCTGTTTGGTTTTGAATCTCACATGCATTTCATTCTGTCTTGACTGCAGTATACTTTATTCAGGGGTTATTACTACTGTATTGCTGGATTCATGACACTTTCTCACACTCTCTCACTTGCTTTCATTTTACTATTCAGGATGGTACTTACTTCTAGGCTTTATTGACATGTTTTACCTGTAGTTATTACAATCCTTTCCAGCAGTCTCACTTCTGTCATGTTTCAGTATTTCCACAGGGATATATTTCACACATGTGATTTCATCATCTTCTGCAGCTATACTTTTCAGCCTGCTGCAGGTTGTGTACTATTTTCTTACAGGTAGGGCATTTTTATTTCAGAATATATGTCAGACAGTTTCATTTTTCGGTTTAACTTACAGGCTGAAACACACTTTTGTAATCAAGCAATACTTGCAGACACTATCACACTGTTACTTGCAGATTTTATTCCTTACTGACTACACTGCACTCTTTTGCTGACTGTCATACTTTTATATTTCTTTACAGTTACTGGTAGTGGATTACTGACCTGCCTGGTGGCGCAACCGCACCAGCCTATCGCCATAGGCTCTGCGGTTCGCAGAACGGACACCTGCAGCTGTAATATAAATGAAGTGATATTGGAATACACATCTCCATAATATCAGCTAGTTTAATTTCTTACATACATAATTAAATGTTACTTACTCAATAGTGGGGCATTGGGTGTTTGCCGGGCCTCCTGGATCCAAAGATTCAGTTGGTCCTGCTTGCGTCTCTTCAGGTCCGCATGGTGGTGACGGACCTGCTCACCAGTCCTTGGAATCCCTGTGGCACTGGTGAGATCTTGAGCCACCGGTCGCACGCCTCGGCCCTGTATGCTCCCCAGAGGACCTGGCCCTGCATGAGTTGGGCCTCATGATTATGGACTAGGAGCCAGACCATGTACCTGGACTCCTCAACACCCCACCTCTGTGCTTGAAAGCAACTACCCTCTCCTACTCCTGTCATTCTGCCTGCAGGTCAGTTCTAGAATCGTTTATGTTGTGTATCCCCGCCTATGGGGCTTATATAGTCCGTTCTTCCCGCACATATCTGTGATTGGTCATTTTGGAATTGTATCAACTTCAGTAAACCTGCATTGTCATGCTCTAGTTTGTGTTCATTCCTATATATTAGCTATTATTGCATTTAAAGGTACTGCTGTCATGGCTTAGTGGTTCTGTACCTTGACTATGGTGTATAGTATCCTGGGTTCGAACCTGGCCACTGCTTTTTATTTTTCATGACTGTCTAGACATGCTGAGGGGTGTGTCTGTGTAAAGGCAGTTTTGATACGGCTTGCTCAACGTTGCCCATCGGTTAGCTTGTTTGCGCGGTGCGCAGCTCCAAGCAAACGGGGTACGCTGCTTTAAGCCTCATTTGGCTATGGGCACACATATTACGCTCAGCTCAGTTAGGGGCACATAGATGTAGCGTGTTAGACCACTGCTCAGCTACGGGCACTCATTTTGCACCAGTAAACCACTGCTGATCTACGGGCAGATGCACTCACTCTGTTAAACTGTAGCTCAGCTATGAGCACATCTGGCATTTTTTATTCTTTTGTTACCTCACATTTCTTCAATATAAATGGGATATTTCATTACATTTTACATAATTTGTGGTTTTATGTGTACATATTTGTCAGGGACTTGTTTCCTGCTTATTTTGCTAAAAAAAAAAATTGGTGTTGTGGGGGCTCGAACCATGAATGCCTGCTCTTCAGCCAACATCTCTACCGCTATGCTATTGCTTCCTGGCTTATTTTGCATATTTAGTTCTTATATGCTTTCCCACTGACTGCTAACTGTAGCTGCGCTACGGACACGCCAGCAAAGCAAGCACTCACGGTTAAACATTTTACAATTTAAAAAAATATATAAACGTGTTTATTTATATGTTTTCTGTTCATAGTCTGTGGGGGCATGTGTTGTGTTCTGTTTATTCACATTTCCGTGGACTCTGTCATGGGTGTTTACTTTGGGTACTTTTCCTCTTCTGGGGGCGTGTCCGCTTACAGGGCTCGGCCTACGGACACACCCCCTACTGTCTTACATGGACCGTGTTGGCCTTAAGTGTGATTCAGCATGCTCTCATGAATATGCAGAGCATGCTGACATCACTCCGTTTAACTGCAGCCTCCGTGTATGAGTTATAACTCTTACACGGAGGCTTCGTGAATCCTGCCCATAATCTAAAAATAGTCCCATGTAACATACTCTTTCCATACCTCACAATCATGCCCATTTGCCCATTGCATTCCACCTGCTATTTTATGTTAGGCAAGGTGGCACAGTGGCACAGCAGATAGTCTTGTCACCTCAGAGCAAGAGGTTTTTTGGTTCAATTCTCAGCTGGGGTGCCTTCTGTGCAGAGTCTGCATGCCCTCCCTGTGTTCACTTGGGTTTCCTCCATGTCCTCCTGTTTCCTCCCACATTCAAAATACAAATATTAGGTGTATTGGACACTCTAAATTGGCCATAGGTGTGAGTGTGCATGCAAGTGTGTGGTGTGGAAGAACTGTGGCAGGGCTATCCACCCGGTGGAATAAACCTTGGCTATAGATGATTGTCACTGTTGAAGTGACACCCAGACTCCATGGGCAAAAATGGGGAAAAGGGGATGTGAATGGATGGAATGGCTTGGCTGTCAATCCTACCACCTTTTTAGTGAGACCCAGTTTCACAAGTTTATTTATAAAGGTGTGCTATGCAACTTCATCAAAGGCAGAACTAAAATTGATACAAGCTATGCTGCACTCCTGAGACGTCCCATCTAGTTGAGGTGGTAGTAGCTCAGATAGATGTAAAAAATCCCAATGCATTTATCAAAAAGAGTAGAAGTTGCTTTATTTACACTTCTTTAAGTTATTTCCACAATCATATTCATAACATATATCTTGCCAGTTCTTTCTGTTTTTTTTCTAAATGAAAAGAGTAGGGCAAGTTCCCCAATGTCCTGGCCAAATTTCCCCCAGTAGTGTAAATACTACTTCAGGCCTCCCCTGAAAAGAGGCGACTAACCTAGTTGGACTATCCTGATCAACAAAGAATAAATAAAATAATAATAATAATTGATAGAATCTTTAAAGTTGGTGGAGTGACATTTATTGTAAGATTTTAGTTTTTTTCTTTTTTATACAGCTTGTTGATGGTAGTGGCTCTCACAGAGACTGGCTGATCTAAATATTTTTCCAAGTGGGAGTAAAGCTACAAAGCATTAAGCAGCAACTCCAGTGTCATTGGCGCTGTTGATATTAAAAGTAAATTTAGACAACTCATCATAGTGTTTGGTGAATTCGCTTTCTTGAAGGTCTTGTATTCAAATTTGTTCATTTGTGTTGGGTTTGTGGCTTTAAAGCATTTAAATATTTCCCTCCAGATGTTTAGGATTTTTTAATGCTAATGCAGGAATAAATCCCATTCCTAAGCCATGGAATATTTAAAGTTCATTAAATCAGTTTTGCTTCAATTTTTTGATGTTTCCCAAGAGTGTTTTCCTTGGCACAAGCAGTATACCCTTGTTTGTAAAATAATGGATTATCTTTATTTGTGGTAAATTTCAATATGCTGCTAATTTTTTTTATTATCTTACAAGATAACAGGCTTACAAGACTGTTAAGAACTACCTTGTGTCCTTGTTTCACATTACTTTGTTTTCTGTATACATACCCAAATATTTTAGAATTCTGTGCATCTCAGTAAGCTAGACATTGTGGTCAGTAGACATAATTATTTCACTGAGTAATTCTATCTTTTTCAATTTTTCTTGAGCTGTAATACTGGTTTTCTTTTTCCTACTGTCTTAAAATTGGTGATGATGGTTTCAAGTGATCATTATTACTGCATTTACAGTCAATCTTTGTGCTTCAGATTTCCAAAGCTTCACAGATATTCTATATTGTAAAGTTTATATACATTCAGTGTATCAGCCTTGCCACATTATTGTGTTGTTCACTGTGTAAACATGTGGCATTAAGTATATCACAGCCAGCCACAAGATGTACAATTGCTTCTAACTCTGTATTACAGAAGATGCATTTATCTGTGTGTGTACATACTTTTTGAACATTTTACATAGTCCATTGTCTTTTGGTGCAACTGTCAAACTGTCATCTTTTTTTTTTTTTTTTTTTTGTGGGGGAGGGGACAAATTTACCTTTCCTTAACCATGCACAGGTCCTTGACCAGTGTGTTGTTGATCCAGGGTTCTCTACATTTACTGCAATAATTGTGGGTTTTCCAGTTTTCTTTTCTTTTCACTTCAAGCCTTAAATTCCTTGTTTTGTTTTCATGCACTTCCCTTTATTACCTATTTCATCTCTACTTAAGGCTTAATCTCGATCTCTGTTCTTTTCAGAAATGGTTTTCTATTCTGAGACTGGGTGTTTGGATCATATGTGAACAAATATTTACAAAGCCCAACAACAGATGAATACACAAAATTAATTATGAAGAGCTACATGCTTACATCATGTCAGATGACACCTTACAGTATGCTGATTTAAAAATAAGTCTAATAGATATGAAACATTTTTCTTGTTTTTCTGTGCAACTGATGTAGCACTGCACTCTTTGTGACGTGTCAGTCATACCTTAATTGTATAATATGGAGAATAAGTTGATTTATAGCTTGAACTTTTTTCCTAAATGTTTCTGTTCTTCACAGTATTTTGTGCATTCACAGTTATTTAATGACTATTTTATGTCAGTATTACTTGAAATACAGTTAAGCAGTGCAATTTTATATTTAGTAGGTACCCCATGGGAAAAGTACAGCAGGCATCTTCTCTTACAAATTAAAGTGACTGCAGTCAAAACATCAGAAACAGATTGTTTTAAATAACTAAATAAAAGGTTAATTGTACTAAAAGTGAAGTATTAACAGCAGCTCTAAGCACAATGTACTGCCTCTCACATGCATAGTTCCAAATGACACTCAATGATTGTCAACTCAGTACATGAGACCTCTGGCCATTTACTACTCACCTAACATTTTCACTGATTAACTGCTGTACTCTCATCTGCTTGACTGTATAGATGGGTTGGAAATTACTGATTCTGAATTAAAGCACTGTAGTAGGCCTACAGAGTTCCATACTTGCATTAAAGAAGCAGACAAGTAATTCAAGTAATAATGTAAATGAATATAGAGCTTACACTTTACAGGCAATAGCAGGTTAGCCGCCAAATCTATCCAACCTACAGTTCTTCAGATGCAGCTAATACTCCTAGTC
This sequence comes from Protopterus annectens, assembly GCF_019279795.1. NCBI lineage: Eukaryota > Metazoa > Chordata > Ceratodontiformes > Protopteridae > Protopterus > Protopterus annectens. The sequence continues at coordinate 1,888,585,287 of NC_056735.1, forward strand.
CTGGGGAGAGCTGGTCTGACTTTCATCTGTCTAGTTCTCCTTTTTAGTATCTTATTTTCAGTCTATGTTTCAGGAGGGACACATAATTTAAACATATACTGGAAAATTGCTAAAGTATTTTATCATGGGAACACTATATGCATTAACTTCAGTCTTTGTTCCTGTTTGTTCATGTTGCATTGATGGACATTCTACTATTCCAAGATATTTATACATCCCTCTGTTCATATTTGCTCATGTTGCTTTGTTTAACATTCTGCTATTCCAAGATATTTATACAATGTTAAGTTGTCAAACTCGCCTTCATTCTTGCTGGATGGGTTCGGAGCCGATCCTCGGCTCCGACTCGGCACTTGCTAAGCTCGAGAGCTAATTTTACCAGCTTGAGGCAACCCTATATCCCATGATGCAAGGCATGACTACCCAGATCTCGTTTGCCGCTTCGCGAAGAGGTCTTCTTTTACCAGCTCAGGTAGTGTTTTTGTGATTTAACTTTCTACAGTTAAAAATCTTCCCTTTTTCAAGCCTTTTTTCTCAGTATTAGAGTTAGTCTTTCTATAGCTATCTCCTTAACCCTATACTCCCTCAACCTATTAGGTTTAGTTATTTTCCCCTTCAGGCCTTAAGCCTCCCTTTCCTTAATTCCTGTCAGGATGTTTGAGTGTTGTACTTAGTTCCCCCCCCTTCTTCTTAAGTTAACTGTGTGGGTGAACTTTGTGTGTGTTTGCGCACTGGGCATAATTATGTCCAAAGAAGTGAAGGTCTCAGGCTTCAAGAAGTGTGACTCGTGCTGTCAGAAGATGTCTCTGACAGACGGTCACACTTCTTGCGTGTACTGCCTGGGACCTCTACACCTGCAGGACTCCTGTGCCATTTGTCATTCTTTTAGCCACAGAGTCCTGCAGGAACATAGGAATAAATTAATCCTACGAGGCTTATTGAAGCCGGAGAGCTCCCCGACCAAGACCGGGTTGGGGAAGCCTTCTAAGCCACCTAAGCCCCAGGCTTTGAGTTCGAAGCCTTCGGCTGTGGCTCCGACTCCTTCGGAGTCTAGGTCGGCTCCGGCCGGAGCCAATCTTTCTCTCTCTTAGAGGCGGAGGTATCGATGCCGGCCGGCTCCGATACACCTGCATCGAAGTCGATGTCGGCTCCGGATAAGTTATCGGCTCTGACTGGAACCGAGGGGTCTTCGGCTCCGATGGCTCCGACTAGGAAGAGATCTCGGTCTCCTTCCCTGGAGTCGATTCGCTCGGCTCCGGGATCTCTGCATTCGGAGTGGAGCCATCGGAGCCGATCTTCTAGGTCTTCCAGGCTCTCTGACCACAACTTGGAGAGAGTGGTAAGCAGATTGCTGAAATCACAGGCACTGGCCCAGATGCTCCATAGCCCGTCTCAGCAGATGACTGCTATTACTCATCCCCCTGAATTTCCTCCTTCGACTCTCCTCCAGAGTTCGGAGCCGGAGCTTCTCGAAACCTTGACTGTTGGTGCGTTGGAGCTGATGTCACCCCTTTCGGCTCCTTCGTCTTCGACTCCGATTTCCTCCATGATACCTTCCATGGAGGGATCCGGTCGTCGTGACTCCCGCGTCGGCTCCGAGGAGGCGAGTGGCATCGGACCCTTGTCTGGCCCCGTTCTCCCTCTCGGAGCTTCGGCGTTGGTGAGTTCAGCACCGACATCGGCCTCGGAGCCTTCTCTTTCGGCGGGGCCGGGAGTTTCTGTTTCTTCGGAGTGGGAGCTCTCTGGCCTCCCTGGAAAGGGAGCCTTTGAGGTGATGAGGAGTGTTCTAGCCCCTCAGCTGAGTCAACAGTCGGTTCCATTAACTCCCCCCTCCTCGGTGCCTGCTGATATCTCTTCCCACTCTCTTGCTCCCGGACCCAGAGATCCATCGCCCCAGGTTTCCCCACTGGGAAGAACTTCCTCTTCCGAGGTTTCTCCTGATCCTTCGGGGGAACCCCCGCGTAAGAGGACGTGCAAGAAGAAGCACATAGACTCCCCTGAGTCTACAACATCTGATACTGACTTAGATGAGTCGGAGGGATCCCCAAGGTCCCCCTCTGAGGATGTCTCCTTTTCAGACATCTTGGAACTCCTTAAACAGAGGGGGAACCTGGCCTTCCTTTAACCCCTCCGAGGATGAGTCAGTATACCTGGAGGCTTTTGGATCTCGACCCTCCACCTCCTGGGTGTCTCCGCCTTTCGACCCTCTCATGGAAGTGGTGGCTCGAAGGGCGTGGGCGGCCCCGGATTCTGTGGAACCAGTCCCTAGGAGGCCATCTAAATTTATCACGGCCCCGGTAGACAAGCAGTTTCTCACCAAGGGTGTCCCTGTTGATGCCATGGTGGTGGCAGCTGCCACCAAGAAGGAACTTGCCAATCCTTCTGTACCTGTCCATCCTCCTAACAAGGAGTCTAGGACCATGGATAGGTATGGTAAGTGGATTTTTTCCTCAGCGACCTTCACTATGCGCTCGCTGAATTATCTCTGTCACTTTACCCGGCTTCAGAGAGATATTCTCAAGGAACTAGGTGAGGTAGTACAGGATCCGTCAGCTGCCGGGGCTCAAGAAAAAATTACCTCGCAGCTGGGAATCCTAAATTCCTTAACAAACTCCTCCATGCGGCTCATTTCTTATGCGGCCGATGGAGCGAGTAGAGCCGCAGGCACAGGAGTGGCCCTTAGGCGTCAGTCCTGGATGCGGCTTTGCAACTTTGCAGTTCCCTTTAAGGCGTCCTTCACAAATACTCCCTTCGACGGTTCGGCTTTGTTTGGACCTCAGGTGAAGGAAACATTGACCAGATGCGAGCAGGACGGCAAGACTCTTTCTGCCGTAGGAGTCCATTTCTCCACCCCTTCAAGACCTTATCCTAAAGGTCAGAAGGGAGGGAAGATGTGGTTCCATAAATCTCAGGGAGTCACGCCGGACGCACGTGGTCAGTTTACCCCCAGAGGCAGAGGGGGTAATAACAATAGACGCCACCCTAGGGGCAGAGGGGGTCCGCAGAATCAGGGTAGCAGAGAGCCTCTCCCTGACAAACCCTTCCAGCATCCCTGAGGTGTTGCCCGACTGTCCACCCTTGGAGGCAGTCGGGGGAAGATTGTCGCTGTACCCAACAGCCTGGCTTTCCCTTTCTCAAGACATTTGGGTACAGTCGATCATATCCAAGAGTTACAAGATTCCCTTCGAAAACTATCCTGTTCCTCAGAAGGTATCCCTCCCAGACGTTGCACCCGGTCTAAGGGAGTTCTCAAAGCTGGAGGTATCAAAACTTCTAGCAAAAAGAGCCATCCAGCCATTTCCAGCAGACCAAATAGGATCCTGGATCTACTCAAGATTCTTTTTGGTCCCCAAAAAAACGGGAGATTGGAGACCAATTCTAGACCTCAGCAGACTAAACAAGTTTGTCAAGAAGGCAAGATTCCGGATGGTCACGCTTCAGTCCATTTTACCCTTTTTGGGCAAGGACAACTGGATGTGCTCGGTAGACCTTCAGGATGCGTACTATCACATAAAAATTCACAGGCGCTCCAGAAGGTTTCTCCGCTTTCGGCTGGGGACCAGTCATTTTCAATTCAGAGCCCTGCCCTTTGGTCTCACTACAGCCCCCAGAGTGTTCACCAAATGCATGGCAGCGGTCACGGCTCACCTGAGATGTCAAGGATTCCAGGTGTTTCCGTATCTAGACGAGTGGCTCCTCACGGCCACCACCAGGCATCAACTTCTCCAGGCCAGGGACTACACTCTTCATATGTGCAACCAGTTAGGAATTTCCATAAACTTCGAAAAGTCCTCCTTGTTACCTTGCCAGTCTATTACCTTTATAGGTGCATAACTAGACACTGTTGGGATGTCAGCAAGACTCACAGATCAAAGACTTCTGTACATCCAAAAATATGTTCAGATCATCCTACTCAGCAAAAAGATCAGGGCCAGGTTTGTCCTGAAGGTGCTAGGACTTATGGCGGCTGCCATCATACTTCTTCCTTTGGCTCGCTTCCATATGCGGCTACTGCAATGGATGTTATTCAACCAGTGGTCCTTCCAGCAGCTTCCCATGCGCCACGAGATCATCATGACACAATCTTGCAAGAGTCACCTGACCTGGTGGATTTCTTCCCCTCAAGTCCTCCAGAGCAGACCGTTTGTTCCCCCGGCCCCGGTTGCCACAGTCACATCGGATGCCTCCCTGATCGGGTGGGGGGGGCATTATCAGGGCAGGATGGTCCATGGCACTTGGCAACCCTTCCAATACCATCTGCACATAAATATCCTAGGGATGAGAGCAGTGCTTTTAACGTTGCAAGCCCTCAACGACTTTCTTCCTTTAGGAACTATTGCAGTTCAGACGGACAACATGTCCGTAGTATGGTACATCAACAAACAGGGCGGGACCAAGTCCTATCCACTGTGTCGAGAAGCTGTCAGACTTTGGCAGTGGGCAATCTCCTCTCATCGGTTTCTGATAGCAACGCACATCCCTGGGAAATCCAACTTCAATGCGGACAGATTGAGCAGAGCTATTCTCATGCCTCACGAGTGGTCTCTCAAAAAATCAGTAGTGGAGGAGATTTTTCAGAAGTGGGGCTTCCCTTGCTGCGACCTTTTTGCTACACCCCAAAACAGCAAATGCCCAGACTTCTTCTCCCTCTTTCCACTCCCAGGCCAACCCCCCAGAGACGCTCTAACCCAGGTTTGGCCCCGGGGACTTCATTATGCTTTTCCTCCATTCCCCTTGATACCTCAAGTCATTCAGAAAACTACCGTTTTGAGAGCCAAGTTGATTCTCATTGCCCCTTACTGGCCTCGACAAATTTGGTTCCCGTTCCTTCATCGCCATCTATTGGTACAGCCTTGGCGTCTGGACCTAGTTCCAGATCTTTTGACCCACCAGTCGGGTCATCTGCACCAGGCCATTCGCTCTCTCAACCTCACCGCTTGGTTGCTCCACTTCCTTCATTAGCCAGGCTTCCTATGATTTCTAATCCTGTACGGGATATCATAGTAGCTTCTCTAAAGTCCTCTACCAGAAAGATTTATGCTAGTAAGTGGCAGCGTTTTTCCTTCTGGGCAAAGTCCAGGGACATAGACCCCTTTACTGCCCCAGTTCAGTCAGTTTTGGATTTCTTAGCTGAGATTTTTCAGTCGGGTTCTTCTTCTTCGACAGTCAAAGTCCAGCTGGCAGCAATCTCAAATTTTCATGTTGGCTTAGCGGACCAGAACATAATGTCTCACAAGCTTTGTAAAGCCTTTCTCAGGGTATCTTTCTACTAAAGCCCCCAATTAAAGATCCTCCTCCGCAATGGGACCTGAATTTAGTGCTGACATCCCTAATTCTTCCCCCCTTCGAACCGGCTGCTACATGCTCTTTAAAATTTCTCTCTTGGAAGACAATTTTTCTGGTGGCTGTTACTTCAGCTAGGAGAGTGTCTGAACTTCATGCTCTCTGTGTTCGACCTCCCTACTTGGTTTTCCACAAGGATAGAGTATCTCTAAGAACAAATCCATCCTTTTGCCCAAGGTGGCTTCCCAGACGAATCTTAACCAGTCTATTGATCTTCCAGTATTTTTCCCGAATTATTCGGACAGAGCGGAACAGAAACTGCATTATTTGGATGTTCATCACCAGCTCAGATACTACTTGATAGAACTAAACAATTCAGAAAATCTGATCAGCTTTTTCTTTCTTATGCAGAAAACAGAAAAGGTCTCCCGGTCTCCAAGGTGACCTTATCGAAATGGCTCTCTTCCACTATTTCCCATGTTTATCTCCTTAGGGGCAAAGAATTACCCTCTAAACCTAAGGCACATTCTACTAGAGGCCTAGCCACATCTACAGCCTTTCAGGCTAGGCACCTATTGACACCATTTGTGCAGCAGCCACTTGGGCCACGCCTCATACCTTTGTCTCACATTACAAATTGGACTTGGCCTCCAGAGACAGAGCTAGGTTTGGTTCCACAGTTCTCAGGAGTCTGTTCCATTGAGCCACCTAGGATAGAGGTGCTAGGGACGCGGTCCCATCCAGCAAGAATGAAGGCGAGTTTGACAACTTAACATTAAGAAGTTATGTACCTACCATAACGTTCCATGTTAGTTGTCTTCTCTCGCCTTCTTTCTTGCGTCCCTCCCTCCTTTCCCCCTAGCCTGGACAGACCTTGAAGTTGTACTCTTCTCTGGGGATGAGTTTATTCTTCCTATGGACTCCAGTTGTGAGTGGTCACTAGTTTTACTAGTTCCCCTGTGTTGTGTTTACACATTTGGTTACTTTCTTCTCCTTCTGTTGGAAGAAGATAATGGGCATATTTCTATAGCTACCAAACGAGATCTGGGTAGTCACGCCTTGCATCATGGGATATAGGGTTGCCTCGAGCTGGTAAAATTAGCTCTCGAGCTTAGCAGTGCAGTCGGAGCCGAGGATCGGCTCCGAACCCATCCAGCAAGAAAGAAGGCGAGAGAAGACAACTAACATGGAACATTATGGTAGGTACATAACTTCTTATTACTTCTTCTTTTAGTTATTTCATATCACATTCTTCCCATAGGATGATATTTTTTGACGTATCTGCTTCCTGTTCTTAATGCTGTTTTTATGTACTTGTCAAAACCACATTTCATTTTTATATCATCTTAAAATAATTGAACCATTTGTCGTTGTGCTTTCAGTTGTTTGTCAGCAGTGGAATGTCAGGGCCTTGCCATTGCTAATTTCTGTAGAATCATTTCTGGTACTTTATGGGTCGACTGTGATGATTACAGTGTCAAGCATTACCTCAGCATTGGTTTTATTTATGCATTTGCTCTCAGTGCAGATAATGATTTCAGCAATGATGGTAGGAGCAATAATCTCAGTACTGATGTCAATGCCAGACATTTCATCATTCATTGTGGACCCCCCTCCTGGGTTTCTGGTGCTAGATCTATCATTGCCATTGCAGCTTTCAACTTTAAGATTAATAGCAAACCATTAAGTTCCTTTGCAGTTGTTACCATCTACATCATATGCACCAGCCTTCATTCTGGCACCTAACTCTTCTTGAGCCCTCAGCCCTGCACCTCTTTCACAACAGCAGAAAGGAGAGGCTTTAGTCTTCCTGACACTCCCTACCTTGACACTTGCACCTCAGAAGGTATCTTTCTGCTCATCATAATTCCTCGTGAAGAAGCTCGGGCCATGTGTAAGAAGTTCCTTGACTCACCTCCAGAGTTTTCCATAGCAGATACCATCTACGAGAAGAATTCTGATTACCCCATATCTTCCTTGGATGATCCCCAAGTTCACGGAGTGTTCAGAATTAATACCTTAAAGATGTCTGGCCTATTGATCCAGTACATTTCATGTAGAGGAGGCCCCAGAAGGCTTGCAAGTGTATAAAATCATCTTGCTGTGTGCTACCCATGTTGACATAACCTAAATAATGCTATCACTGTTGGGATGAAAAATCCCAGTCCTATGTTCTTTTCCCTAAGAAGACTGACCACATTCTTTGGCCCTAAGAGTGTTGGGCTTTTGGTGAGAAACACCCAAGCATTGCACCTTTGTTTCAGCAACACCCTTTAAAAAGACTGTAGCTCTCTAGAACCCTACATTCCACCCCCTACAAGGAATCCAGAGAAATGAACAGGTTAGGGATGTGGGTGTGCATATCTTCTGGTTGTACTACATGAGAACTGAGTTCTATGACTCCCACAATTTCCAAACAACTGCATCCTATGATTGAGCATCTGCTGGTTGGATCTATAAAAACCTCCTGTCCAAATCTTTAGCAGTTCATGATCAGCGTTATTATGTGGATTCTATAAAATGTTGCAAAATGTTTCTACTGTCTTGCATGACTCCATTTTGCAGTCTTTGCCAAGGACATGATGGTAACTTTTATGGACAACTCTTTTGAATGTCTGTGTAATTTTTGATCTTGTAAAAAGGCACACCTAGAACATATGGTGAAAGAGGTCAAGACCCTAACTGTAAAGTTCCAGCCAACTCAATATTCTGTTTCTAGACACAGATGAAGTAGCACCAGATATGCTTCCAGTGGGGTACACAACAGAAGAACCAACAGCAAGGTGGAAAGGAAATGATTAATCAAGGCAAAATCTAGAATAGGTGTTTGCCCAAAGGTTCTTTTCAGTTATCACAGATCAGTAGCCTATAACAGTAATTTTCAGCCCTTACCTGACTGTTCCACTAAAGATGAAGTCAGGGACCTTTGGTCCCTTCACTTAGCATAGAAATTAATCATGCCATTTAGAGTCTAGGAAGGCAGAGATATGTCAGGTAAGCAATATGTTCTCTGTTTCATTTTCACTGCATTTCCTATTGCATTTGCTTGACTGGTTTGCTTAGTGATATAGCTTCTGTGTTGCATTTGCTTGCTGATTTAAGCAATGTAGCAGTCTATTTTGAAAAGAGGAACCACCATGTAAATGCTTATCATATAAATCTGCATAACTGCTTTGCAATATATTATACTAGGTGTTACTGATTAGGGAGATGTTGTATACCTTCACCTGGTAGTATCTTGGTTACTCCTTAGGTAGGCAAAATAGATATGTTTTAGTAGTGTCTGGATTTATATTGTGAATCATTCCCTGGGATTCAGAAACATTCACCTCATTGAGGTGGGCAATTGTATGCAACAAGCAGCCACACATAGGGTGTGTGGAATTCAGAGATACACTTAGCATGAACAGGGGACGTCAAGAAACATAGATTCCTGCAGTACATGCTAATGGTGCCATAATGACATCGTAATGAGAAACATTAATTAAAGTAAGTGGCTCTGTGAATGCAAATGAGGGAAAATAACATGGTGAAGCAATTCAGATATGTATAAAGTCCATGACGTGGTACACTAGCATCAGTGATATTGACCATAATGAAATCCAAGTGTGCATGCAGGGGAGTAGTAGAATTATGCTAGGAGTTGCTACAACTTTTGCTAATGTGTATATTAAACATGATATTATTGTTACTAGTAGCCATTGTGGTGTGTGTCACCATATTCAGAGGTGCTGTGTCATCCAACCAGTCTTAGCATTTCACAGCATTCATGACACCAACTATGTAGACTTGTACTATGTGGATGAAGGCATCATATAGTAGCTGATAGACATTTGCTGGTCTCATATGTAGCCTTGTGGAAGTCATGGATTACCCATCCCAGTGGATACTAAGGTATGTGTGATTTTATGAATACTAGCTACAGGGACCTTTCAGTGACCAACATGGACATAGTGGGGGTATCCCAGGCATCAGCCTATTGAGTGTTCCATCATTTCAATGATGCCGTGCTGCAGCACAGGAGGAGTATATGCAGTTTCATTTTACCACAGAGGAGAAAAATAATACCATGTAGAACTTTTATGATATAGCCCATTTCTGTGTGGTATATGGGCCACAAACTGCACCAACATTAAAAAAAGACCTCAGCTGATGAGCTGTGAAAAAGATATGTTAACTGTAAAGGTTATTGCTCTGTCAACTGCCAGGAAGTCTGTAATGCACTGGGTAATATCAGCAATGTATGTATCTGTGTGTGTCTGTCTGTCTGCTTGCCTGCCTGCCTGTCTGTGTGTGTGCAGGCCTCTCAGTCTGTACCCATGACTCACATGTGACTAGTATCAATGGTTTGTGAGGCATGACTTTCCCCTGGGACATCTTAATGGTAATGCCAGATATGCCCTGGAGATAAGTTGTGTGTTGAAGCTTATCTTATATTGCGCAACTGTGTGGAGTGGAGTGTGGGGTCTGGAACTTCAACAGACTCATCACCTCGAGTGCTTCCTTTAATTTACTGCAGGCTTGCCTTGGCTAAGTTAGCTTGAACAGTTTGACAGTTGCTTGGACTTGTACTGTTTTCTATCAGTTTGGCACTCACTCTGAAGCTGTGACCATCGCAAAGTTGCACTGTGACTGTGCAGTTAGAGAACTGGGATTAAAGGGAAAAGGTGATCGGATTCTCATTATATACTGACTGCAAAGCAAGCAGTCCACCACTCCATAGACAGATAGACTCAATCTGGTGGCAGGATGAGAAAATTATCAATTAGTTCCACCTCAACTTCGTCCTCAAGGTAAGTGAAATTTTATTGAAGTTGAAAAATAAATCGAAAACAAAAAAATGTCAGTCACTGTGCTCACTGGCAGTGGCACTGTCCAACCTCTCTGCTTACATTATTGTTTACAAATGAAAGGAACTTAATTAAATAATACCATTATTGCCATATGGTATATCTGAAGTAAAAAAAAAACAGGGAATATAGAGCCAGTGTTTTAGGAAGATAAATCGGGGTATTCATGTATGACTGCAGAGATTTCAGTGTGCTAATATCAGACCAGGTAGCCAGTGTTTCAGACTAGATGTATTTTATGTCAATTAAGATAAAAAGAACAGAAATTAGTTTTGCATGGGGGGATATGCTGACCTGTGGCATATCTATATCTACATATGAGAAAAAATAAATCATATTCTTTACATGGTATAGATATAGCTACATAGGAGAAAAAGTAAATCACATTTCTTACGTTTAATCTGCCATTGCCTTCCAATGTAACAGACTTTTTTGGACTAGTGTCTCTGCCTGCTCTTTTGCAACAAATAGTGAACCACAAAACATGCTTTGAGATCTTATTAGTGTCACTAGTGTGTTATCCTAGTAATGGAAGAGAATAACAAAGCACCTAGATGTCTTAAGTACAGATGTTTCTAGTCATGTTTAAAAAGTATGGGCTGAATGCAAACTGAGATAACTATGAATTTTTAAAAGTTGAAGCTGCATATTATTGTGAGTATGTGAGTGACAAAAATGGTCTGTGGAATGTGCATGCGAAGACAAAGGCTATGTTTCTGGCATTCAGACATCAGAATCTATCACAGATGAGGTCATATAATCTACAGCCATAATATTTTAACTGTTGTAAGTATACTGTTTTATGTCCTGTGTTTAAATGCATCTGCAGTTCTTAGCTTTTCTTAATTTGAATATGTTTGTTACACACGCTGTTAGTACTATTGTCAGTTTCTTGCTTCTAGCTCTATCAAAAATTGTATTACTGCTTTCTTTTTTCTTTTTCTTTTCTTTTTTAATTCTGCTTATGTTTTGTGCTACTTTGTTTTTCAATTCATGCTTGAATGTTGACATCCCACAATTCAGTTGGAGTGGGCGTGGTTACATCATTATGCATACACATTTTATGTTAATAAGCATCCGGATTTTTAGCCAGTTGTACCTACTTTTCATGGGCCATTGTCCAGATTGTTGATGTCTCCAGGTTGAGAGGTATGGTGACACCTAATAAGAAATCCACAGACTATAGCAAACAATGGATACAATTATACCCTATTACAATCCTGGGTCATTGTGGAGCATGTGTTTGAGCTGTTAAAAGCAAGCTTTCACTGCCCAAATGTAGCTGGTGATGCCCTGCAGTATGACCTTGGTACATGTGCCAATATATTCTCAGTGTATGCAATGTTACACTACATGATTTTGAAGAAACAATTGCATCAGGGAGGCTGTATGCAGGTGGAACATCTCTTAGGACACCAGGCAGTGTGGGTGAATCAGATGTGGACTCAGTGGAGGACCAAGCAGCAAGGGATGTGTGAGGACAGTATGCAATCCACTAGCAAAGAGACAGTGGCTGGCACACAGCTTTGGCTCATAGTAAAGCATAAACATTACAATAAACGTGATGTATGCAGACTCTCAACCAGATTGTTTTTACCCGTGTACAGACTGGCCACACTGTGCATCACACATAGGCAACCCAAGTAATAAAATACAAGGGGTGGAGCACAGTTATCATATTTTGCTTATGTGGAAAGGGAAGACAAGTGCACAATGTCTTCAACAGGGATACATGTGAGTGCAATAGAAACTGATAATAATAGTGTGGTGTAGTTCTGAGGTGGAAATGTAGGTGGCCACTGTAAAATGCTTTGGGAAAGACTATGTAAGTGTGTGTGTCTTGAACTGTGGATTGTACTTCTGTGCCTTTGGGTGTGAAAGGACACAGCCTCAGTAGATATGGTACTGCAGTTTGGTCTCATGGTTAGCTGCAGCACACCTATGTAAGAAGTGCAGACATCTTGAACACACCCAACATCTATGGCACCTGCTTCTCCCAGGAGTTTCACAGGTAGTAACTTGTTCTTCGCTACTGTAAAAGTGTTGTGTAAAAGCTGTTGTGACTTGTACTAAGTGTGGCACTGGCATGAGCACTGTGGCCTCAGTGATGCCCTCTTCTGCCCATATGCACCTCCACACATGATGTTGTTGCAGAAGTGTCTCTGAATGGCAGTGACCTGGGCCTTCCACATCTATGCTGGGTATCTTCACTGAAACAAGAGGTAGAGCACTTTCATGACACATGCCTGACATGTGTCCCCAGAGCACAGAAGGTCTTGTGATGTGCAGTAGGTGATGGAATATGTCAGTCAGGTCACATATATGGGATATGTACTCCCTTATGACACCTTGTATACCCTGTAATACATGTACCAGCTCCGCAAAGACAGATGTGTTGCTTGCCTGCACCTCAGTGATGGCTCTGCACATTCTCTGTGTTGCAAACATGGACAAAGACAGTTATGGTGGAGGGCAGTACTCATTGCATCTATGGACACCTGTACACAAATCCACATGGTCATCCCCACACACTATGGAGTTTGGAGCAGGCATTAAAGCCTAAGCCATAAGGGAAGAATCATATATCAGGCTGTATATGTCACCATCAAGCTGCCCTATAGTTGTGGTCCATGTATCTTGGGTGGTGTCCACAGGCCCAGAGATCTCACCCATGACATGGGTAGAGTATGTGGTTTGCAAACTCCTTGAATGCAACAATGCCATCATACTCCCTGACCATGCCAACTGTTCACCACTTTCATTGTCAGCGTCATACTAATCTCTGATATCAGGCAGTGGTATATGCACAGTGGTGGAGCAAGAGAGTACATCATCTATGAAGATACCAAAACAGAATACACTGTATAAGTACCGACCATCACCATTATTTTACTCCTTGTGCAGAAGTATTAGGCAGTAATGGAAATGATAATCTTCTGCAGGTGGTCACATCCATTGTAGACCTGATATACCTAAATAACAGAATAAACATGAGTTCCTGTCTTGCACATCACTATATACTGCAGAAATTACTGTGACATGTAAATGGAACACAGTAACACACCTGGTGCATTCACAATGGACACTGTAGGGGCATGCTGCAGCTCATATCGAAGTCTGAAACATGACCATGGAAATTTGATGAATCTGAACACCGTACAAAGTAGCAAGAAACTTCTCTGTCTCCATTTGAGGTGGTTTGACTGACAGACCAGTCCACCTCCCATCACTCTATCCTCCCTTGCAAGGCAGGAAATATGTTTTTTGTGCATTGTGAATCATGTCAGTGGTCCTGCATGTGATCTGCTCATAATTTAAGTCCTGGCCACTAACAGTGCTTATCTCTGCTAGAGTATCTTGCCACTCATAGCCACTGTAGGAATTCTTCTGGCCAAATATCTGTCAGCTATGGAGAAGGAGGGTCTGCAACAACATCTCATTCTCCACAGGGAGAACGGAAAGCACAACTGCAAGTTGTCAAAACTTTTTCAGATGATATAAGAATGTCATTTGGTCTTGATAAATGTGCAAAAGCAACCTCTAAAGCAGGAAAACTGCAACACCAGGAAAACATCAGTTTGGGACAAGAATGTGATACAAAAGAAATTGAAGAAGAAGAAGTGTATAAATATTTGGGAATTGAGGAAGGATCAACCATAAAACATGAACAAATGCAAATAAAACTTAGTAAGGAATATTTCAGAAGACTTAAATTAATCCTGAAAACAGCATTGACACCTAGGAACAAAATCCAAGCTATAAACCAATTTGCTCTTCCTGTCCTAACTTATAGTTTTGGAGAGAATGACTGGCCCCAAAATGTATTGGCTAGATTAGATAGGAAAACAAGAAATATGCTTCATGCTCACCAAATGATTTATAACAATCACTAGTTATATATTCCCCATTCCGAAGGAGGAATGGTCCTCCTTGAAATTGATTATATGTACAGATCTGGAATCATGGGACTCCATACATATCCGCTGACCTTGTAAGACCCAAACGTAGTGAAAGTTTTGAAACATGAAGAGAATAAATCTAAGATGACTTCTCTGCTTAATCTAGCAGAAGCATATCGGCGTCAAGCAGGAATGGAAATCAGACCAGAAATAGATAAAAATCAGGCAGCAACTGAATATGATAAAAAACAAACAAAAAAAAAGAATATAAGGTGAAGGAAAAGATGAGAAGGCAAGAAATGTGGAAAATGCATAAATATAGTTGCAAGTATACAAAAGTTCTGGAAGAACCTCATGTTGATCAGGAACGAATGCAAGGATGGTTAAGGAGAGGTGAATTCAAACCAAGAGATGAAAGGTTAATATTGGCGCCCCAAGATAGTGGGCTATGTACATGCTGGTTTACAAAGTCCATTGAACATGTGGCAGAAACAGACAAATGTAGTTTTTGTAAAACCAAATTGGAAACAGTCGCACACCTTGTTGCTGGTTGTGACATACTAATGACAGAAGGACTGTATACTGAAAGACATAATAATGTGGTAAGACTGTTGCACTAGGGATTGTGCAAACATTATGGTACTGAAGTGGCTGGAAAGCACTGGAGATGTGAACTAGAAAGCATCATAAAAATGATGAAGTTTATATTACATGGGGTCACTCATTACCAACAGTTCAAAAGATAGATGCTAGAAGACAAGATATAGTGGTCCATGCAAAGAAGACAAAAGTAGCATTGATCACTGAAACTGCCACACACAGTGAGTACAGTGTGTTGCACAGAGAGACACAAAATCATAAAATATCTGGATCTGAGAGCAATGTGGAAGAAAGATACCCAGACAGTTCCAATAGTCTTAGGAGCAACGGGTCTTATAAAAAAGAATCTACAATTGTATTTAGATATGTTACCAATCCATGTAACCCTGTACGAATTGCAGAAGGAGTCATTACTGGGCACACTGCGGGTGCTGCGAAGAGCACTTTTGGCTGACATCAAAGAGTGAAACAATACTAATTTCATGACCTTTAATTGTACTTTGACTTAGGAATGGGGTCCATTCCCATCATGCTATTAGAAACGCAAAGGATTTGGAGAAATTAAAAAGGGACATGGTCCCTGTGCTGTAGAAGGAAGAAGCAGTCCACAAAAACTGACTGGCTAAAAAAGAGCCATAAAGATGACAACGTGGACTATTAAGGATAAGAAAAACATTATGTATTGTTACTTTTACACAAGGACCTGGAATTTCCAGATAGAAGATATTTAGAAAGATTAAGAGAGGAATTAGAGGAAAGAAAAATACTTGCATGAGAAAAATTGTCAAAGGCTTCAAAGGGAAATTTGTATTCATTAATAGAACCGATTTATGAAAAACCTTACATAGATGAAGGAACTTTGGGCTAAATCGAAAAAGAAGAGACAGAGGAATTGCGAAAACATAAGCATAAAACCCAGAGATTTTTAAAGGGTATAAATAAGGAACATGGATACAGGAAAGAAAAAGAGATCTGGTATGGTGCAATATTTATGCAAAGGAGAAAGCCAAACTAATCAACACAAAAAAAGGCAGCAACAAAGATATTTGAAGAGAAATGCAGGCAAAGGTACATGGATATGGAAGATTTCAAAATACAAAAAATAAAAAAGCAAAGTGGTAATGTAGAAAAGAGCATTAGTAAGGCAGACGTTAAACAAATAGAAACGGAAGTTATGGATTATCTGCAAAGTGAAGGATTTAGTGTTGAGAATCCAACACAGGCAATTGTCACAGCATGATGGAATAACAGGTCCCCAGATTAAGGAACAACAGGTGGAACAGGAGGCCTCTGAAGAAGATATGCAACACGATGCTCTGGAGCCTTCTGTAGGTGACTGGTGTGATGGCCCACTTGAAGTTGCACAATAAGGGGCAGGAACAGGAAACAGTGGCAACTCGACACAGGAAATGTTGTGGAGTGATGGACCAAAGGGTTCCCATATGAAGGATCAGCAGATGAAACGGTACATCTGAAGAAGATATATCACAGAAGAGTTTCTGGAACTTTCCTCATGAAACAGAGAGCAAAGAAGATGCTCTCAGTCCAGAGGAAAATTATTTAAGAGAAGACCTGCTTGATTTAATAGAGATGGATAGATATATTAAGATAAATGAAAGAGATTACAGAAAGTAAATGAAAACCAAAATGTGAGAAGACTGGTAAAATAGATGAAAATGATAATCAGGAATATTAAGATGAATGCATGCGGTATAACAGAAATAAATAGAATATATTACTGTGCATCTAAACTAATAATGGACTAAGTGTTACCACAAAAACAAAGAGTGTCAAAGAAGAGGAAGAAAATAAGTAAATGCCACTACAGAAGCATCAAACATAGAAAACTATGAAGCAATTAAGACAAGTATCACTGTTAGAAGAATCTAGAATAGGAGACAGATAATAAAAATACTTAGAAAAATAGAGGTAATAGAAACAACTCATGGTATCAAAACAGATCAAGATTTATCATATACTATTGCCAATAATAAACTAAAAATATCATCACAGGCAGAAAAACAACTTAGAGGGCATGCAGGTAAATATAAAGGAACAAAATAAAAGATCATGTAGAGTACTTCCTGCAGTCTGAATGTCCCTTTCCATGTATGTCATCCACAACTGCATACATTGCTTATCTTGAGGAGCTAGTATAGCAGAAGCATCACCACTTTGCTTCTGGACTGCATCTGCATGAGGATACACTCCAGCATTCTTTGGTCATGAATCTGCCAACATTACATTTTGGGTGTGATTGACAAGTCCCCAAAATTATTTGGATCGATTAGACACAAAAACAAGAAAAATGCTTCATGCTTATCAAATGATATATATAAAAAAAATCAATGTATACCAAGATTCTATATTCCTTGCTATGAGAGAGGTATGAGTATCCGCAAAATTGATTATATGTATAGATCTGCATTCATAGAACTACATATGTATCTGCTAACCTCATCAGATCTAAACCTAGTGAAAGTTTTAAAACATGAGGAGAAGATGTCTTAGATGACATGTTTGCTTAGTTTAACAGAAGCATTTCAGTGTCAAGAGAGAATGGAAATCAAGCCAGAAGTAGACAGAAATCAGGTAGCAAATGAATCTGCCAAAAAAAAAAAACAAAAGAAAGATTATAAGGAGAAGGAAAGAAATTCGGAAATCCAAAAATATAGTGGCAAATACAGTCATAGATTTATAGGTGTGTACTAGGTTAAGGGCCCTGGAGCCTTTACAAACCTAGCCCATAGGATTACCATGGCATCATGCCACTTGACCTTAGTTCCCAGTGCCTCTGTTGATTAGAGCCACTGGAGTGATCCCCGGGGTGGCTTTTCTATTTCCCATCCACTCATCAAGATTTCTCTTGAAGAGGGCCAGTGAGGTGCTCTGCTTGACATGTAAAGGAAGTCTATTTCATAGCATGGACAGTCTCTGGGTTATGAACCTGTCCCTCCAGCATATTCTGTTGATTGTGGTAATGAGGTTGAGGTCTGTGGAGCATGGGGTGCGGAGGGATTGGGATTTCTTTTGATGTAACATTTCTAACAGAGCTGGGTCAGACATGGCTTTGTAAGTCAAGCAGAGATTGCCTCTAAGTAGGCGATATGAGACAGAGAATTGTTGGAGTTTTTTGAGTCTGTCCATATAGGACAAGTGTTTAAGGCCTAGGATCCTCTTTGTGAGGTACTTTTGTGGCCTCTCCAGTTCTTGCAGCTATCTAGTGAGGTACATGCCAAATGGTGCACTGTACTTGATGATTGGTCTAATGAGGGAAGAGTAGAGGGAGACAATGACTGCTTCCTTCCTGGATGCAAAACCCTTAATAATGAGATGTGCCACATAGAAGGACTTTCTGACCACAGTGGCAATGTGGTGGTCAAAAGAGAGGTTGCTGTCAACCTGTGTTCCCAGATCTCTTATAACGCCTTCTGTGTTCAGTGGACTGCCATTGATGTGGTAATTCAGTGGAACTGGGTTTTTCCCAAGGGGGATGATGGCACATTTTTTGGCATTGAGCTTAAGGCCATGGTTCTGACACCAGTCATTGGTCTCAGTGAGGCCTTTCTGTAGGATGTCAACATCACTTGGGGAGTTAATAATAGCTTCCAACTTGCAATCGTCTGTGAACTTTGTCAGCCAGAGTCCCTTCCTATTGGCCTGGACTTCAGAGAAGTAGATACAAAACAGGAGAGGACCCAGGACCGAACCCTGTGGGACTCCACTCGTGAGTGGTCTGTAGTCTGACTTGGAGTCAGCTACTTTCACACTGTGGATTCTATCTGTGAGCCAGTTTGCAACCCACCTAATGATATAGGGGTTGATGCCTAGCTTAATGAGTTATTTTATGATTCCTGAGTAGGAAATGGTATCAAAGGCCTTGGCCAGATCAAGGTAGGCTGTATGAACCACCTTGCCTTCATCCACAGCTCTGGTGACTGACTCAAAGAAGTCGACCAAGTTGACCAGGCATGATCTACCCTTCACAAAACCAAACTGTTAGAGATCTCCTGGAGCAACCACATGTTTCCAACATTTTACACAGGAAACCAAATATGGAAGGTTAATAATGGCCTAGGATAGTGGACTGCATGCACATTGGTTAATAAAATTCATTGAAATTGTGGGAGAAACAGACAAATGCAGGTTCTATAAAAAATAACTGGAAACAGTCACACATCTTGTTGCCAGGTGTGATAAAATTAATGACAGAGCACAATAATGGGGTAAGACTGTATCATTGAGGATTGTGCAAACACTAAATATAGAAGTAGCTGAGAGGCATTGAAAACATGAACCACAAAGCACTACAGATAATGCTGAAATTTATATTACATAGGATCACCCATTACCAGCAGTTCAAAAAATAGACATGAGAAAACCATATATAGTATTCCATGAAAAAAGACAAAAGTAATATTGATCATTGAAATTGCTACACCCAATGATTGCAGTGCCTTATGTACAGAGAGACACAAAGTCATCAAATATCAGGATTTGTGGAAGAAAGGTATCCAAACAATTCCAATAGTAGTAGGAGCAATGGATCTAATAAACAGGAATTTACAGTTGTACTTATATTTGTTACCAATATATGTAATCCCTTATGAGTTACAGAAGGAGGCAATTTGGGCACATTGCGGTACTGAGAAAAGCACTTTGGGCTAATATCAAACACTTAAACAATATTAATTTCATGCACTCTAATAAAACCCTGACTTGGGTATAGGGTCCATTCCCACCATGGTATCAGAAATCCAAAATACTTGTAGAAATAAAATCAAGAGAACTCACATTTTCAAGTCTTGCCTTTGCTAGCCATAATGGTGTTGGAGAAAGAAGAGTTTTTGTGAATATCAGGACATAGGTACTGATGAAGGCTGAAACTGGTTTATTTGTGAGACTATGAACAAAAACTAAAATCATTTACATGTGTTTGAGTTGTGCTGGATAGTGTTCTGGTACAAAATGCATGTCAAATGACTACCAGTACTCAGTCAAACTGACTGTGCCCCTCCCTGGCAGAATAGTATCCCTAGGACATTACCACAGTTAGAAAACCATGCATATGGTATAGCCATCATTCAGCTGAGATACTAAATTGAGGCCCCACCTGCCAGAGTTAGTGGCAGCTCAGGTGGATGTGAGTAGGGGTTGATCTATATATCCATCTATAGAACGATAGATATATGTAATACATCTTAATATAGCACACCCTTTCCATTCGAATTACATTTCTACAGTATTTACAGTATTTATATTTACAATATTATGAGTATTTTACATCTTCCATTTCACAGCTTTACCATCTTTCAGTCTCACACCATTCTTTTCTCCATAATCATCTTTTTATTTCACCCAACACATCTTCATCATTCTGATTTTTATTATTTAGCAATTCATCACATTTTTCCACAACGCCCATAGAGTTACCATCAACATTTTTTTGTTTTTCATATTTTCTATACAATATTATATCCCTGTTCTTATTTTGAAAATCTTGCCGCCTATAATAATATTGGATTTTTTCCAAAAGTCTGCATTCTTTTTACAGTTGAAAAATAGTGGGCAGGATTCACAAAGGCTTGCATGGAGTCTAAGAGTAGTGTAAGACTCCATGTAGCCTTCGCGATCCAGGAACAGTCCAAAGTCCATGTAAGAGACCAGCTAAAATGTCTCTTACATGGAGTGGGCGTGGATAAGCTAATAACCTCACTTGCAGCCGAATAGCATGCAAATGAGGTTGATTAGCGATCCAGGAAGCCCAAAACAGCCCGTGTAAGAGCTGTTTTAGCTGCAGAAATGTACTCAGTTGACAACTGAGTACGTTTCTGCAAAAACCCCAATGAAGCCATGTCAGCTCCAAATAAAGGGTGCATATGTGTCAGGCAGCATGCCAATGGCCAAATATGTGGCCATTGGCAAGGTAACCTGATGCAAAAGTAATAAAAATATAATTTTTTTTTTTTGGCAATCGCCGATGTTTAAGCCCAGCGCAACCACGCGCAAACGGGCTGCGCTGTATAAAACATAAAAATGAAGGTTATAAACCCACAAATGTGGGTTTTATGCAATACATGGATTTACAATACAGGGACCAGCAGACCAAAAACAACATGGCCACCGTTTAGTGGTTGCTAAGGGGGGAAGCTGAGTCTAAGACAAGTAACTAAGCATTAGTAGGCAATCTGATGCAAATGAGTGTTAGGATACTGAATTCCACTGTCACATAGCAAATGAGCACATTCTGAGTAGTGTAAGAGTTACAGAAGGGGGATGAACAGAGTAGGAGATAGGTGACATCACAGGGGGGAATGGCAGAAAGAAATGCAGTTCATTGGAGGTCAAAGTTACATGACAGATGTCAGACACATATCATGGAAAGAGGAGTGCCACAACATAAGCATGGGAAAGTCAAGAAATGGAAGGTGTACACTGTTGCCTACACCAAAGTTTCTTGCTGAGCATGCATGCGCACGTGTGCACGCCATGAAGCGCGAGTAAGACAGTATGCGCTCGTGCAAGGCATACTGAGCAGGTTGGAGCATGTTGGCAGATGTTTAACACTGTTTGCGAGGGTGTGTGCGTGTGTAGGGCAGACTGAGCATGTGGCAGCCTGTTGGCAGACTTGTAACACTGTTTGCGTGGGTGTGCGCGCGTTTTAACCCGAATAAGCAGATTCTGAACCGTGCAAGCACATGTGCGCACGTGTAAGCCACTGTGTGCGTGTTTCTGCTGATATGCACGCTGCTCCCCCCTGAGGAAACAGAAAGGAAAAAGGAAGCAACTGAATTAGTAGGAAGCTAGCAGGGAATACTGCTGGAGTTAGCAGGTGAAAACAATTAGAAGCAGGCAATTACACAGGCAGAATAGTAGCACAGCCCAGCACTTAAAACTCTGTAAACAGCAGTGCAGGATGTTTCTCTCAAGAGACACTGCAAGACAGGAGTAAGCTATTAGGGTTACCACCTGTCCCACTTTGCGAGGGACAGTCCCTCTTTGGGCAGTTGTCTCCTGCAAAAAAATTGTAAAACTTGCAAATGTCCTGAGATTTTAGGACAAAAGTATTTCATATATTTTATGTAATAGTTGCATAAAACAGTTATTTTGTACCTGAAACACCTAAATGTTATAAGAAACAGAATAAGCAACTAAAATGATTCAAGAATAAGCTTTTATTTAGACAAAACATTGAAGTTTTGTCCTTTGTACTGGTTGTGGGTATGTTTTGCCCTGCAAAATCTGACGTTTGTACCAAAAATGTCACACTTTGGGCATTTGAAAAGGTGGCAACCCTATAAGCTATTAGAAGTGAAAACTGAAAAAGCTGAACTCAGAGCAGAAATGTTAGGGGCTGCCATAGCTGTCATAACGAGACATAGGTAACTTGCTGAGGGTGGTGACAATGCAGATGGTGTCAGACAACCCACAGTGAGGAGACGGAGAAGAGTGTACAGGCCCAGGGTCACCTACCACGGGTTACATGAGCTGGAGATAGTAGAGCGCTGTAGAGTGGACAGAGACCTCCTGCAGCAAATAGTGGAGCTGTGCAGGCCACGCCTCACACACAGAACCAACAGAGGGGAACCCATCCCAGTGGAAACCAAGGTATGTGTTGGCCTAATGAATACTAGCAATAGGTACCTTCCAGAGACCAACTGATGATATGATGGGGATATCACAGGCATCAGCCTCCAGGGTACTGCACCAGTTCCTGGATGCCATGTCAGCACATGTTGGTGATCATGTATATTTCCCCAATGCCCGTGAGGTATTGGCCAGCAATATGCGTCTCTTCCAGCAAATAGCGGAATACCCTGAGGTAGTGGGTGCAATAGACTGCACGCACATACGCATGAAAGCACCAGCCGGTGATCGGGGTAGGGCCTACATTAACCACAAGGGCTTCCCCTCCATCAACTGCCAGGTCATGTGTGATGCCCAGGGCATAATAATGAATGTGTGTGCTGGCTGCCCTGGGAGCTACCATGATTCCCACATCTGGCATTTGACGCAGCTGTACCAGACATTTGCCAATGGGGACATCCCACATGGACACCTAGTGGGGGATGCAGGTTATGCACTGGAGCCGTGGCTGATGACACCCATCAGAAACGCACACACACCTGAACAGGAACGCCATAATGAGGCACACGCACAAACACGTAATGTAATAGAGCGTGTGTTTGGCCTGCTCAAGTCACG
Organism: Protopterus annectens; assembly: GCF_019279795.1. Taxonomy (NCBI): domain Eukaryota; kingdom Metazoa; phylum Chordata; order Ceratodontiformes; family Protopteridae; genus Protopterus; species Protopterus annectens. Next base: position 1,888,608,124 of record NC_056735.1, read on the forward strand.
GTTCCGGTGTCTGGACACATCTGGTGGAGCCTTGCAGTACACACCAACTACATGTACCCAAATTGTCATGGTATGTGCTATGCTACATAATATGATCTTGCGAAAACAGCTGCAGCAGGACCAGCATAGGGCTGGGCCAAACAGCCCCCCACCATTGCCAAGGCCATCACAGGCAGAGCGTGACTCGGAGGAGGAACAACCTGAGCCTGCCCCAGTAGGCAGAAGGAGGCGTGCCCAGTATGCCCTGGCCTTGGCAAAGAGGCAACAGATAGCACATACACTGGCTCAGTAGGAACCCTGGGAATGATACCCCCTCTGACTCACTCAAATAATACCAGGGATGCCTAAAATGACATGACCTGCTCACAAACATGTACAGGGAGTGTAATATGTGCATCCGACAGAGGCAGCCCTGCAGCACCACCTGAGGCATGAATGCCATGTGTTAAGTAATGTAACACCATGTACTATATGCACACCTGAGGACTGTGACTAACATCCTACCCTCACCAAGCATCATGCCACAATATGACAATGAGATGATCAAGTGCAATAATTGGCTGAAGTATCGCAGTTAGTCAAAGGGGATCCAATGTGTGCCAGCCTGGGATGACATGCTGAGCATGACATGATGCTCCACCTGCTAGGACTGGCATGCACCTATCAGTGCAGGCCATATGGATACTGGCAAAGGCTGTTGTTACCCACAGCGTGCCCTGAATAGGTAAGGCTCAAAACACAAACCTACCTCCATAGGTATCAGAAGGGATAAGAACCTAGATGTAATGCTACCCAATGCCAGAAGTCGAAACAGCAAGATGCATGCAGTCTAAACTCACCCAGTATGGAGAATGTTGATATCTGTGCTGTAACAGAAAACTGGGTCAAGGCTCACAACAGCACCCTAACACTACCAGGTTACACCTCATACTGTGCTGTACAGCCTCAAAACATGGAACAAGCTACAAAAGGAGGGTGACTAGCAATAATTGTTAAGGATAACCACACCCCCATGTTGTTACCACAACAAGAAGCAGCATAGACTAGCCATGGTCAAGTAACAGTGGCTAAAACTGCCCCCCAGTTTATAGCCTGCTACAGACTACTGTCCCAACACCAGGAACTGCACCTGGCCTATGCTGGAATACATGAATATATCAAGTCCTCCAAACCATATTATATTGGGTGACTGAAAATATCCAGACATAGACTGGGAGCATTATACTAGCCCCAACACTGTAGGACAAAAGTTCATAGAATCCATAAACCAAAATGCCCAGGAACAACGTACCACTCCCACAAGAGGGGTAAGCATACTGGATGTGATAATCAGCAACATGAGTACTGGATGGCAAGACAAGAAGTGTATTGCTCACTGGTAAAACCAGACCATAGAGTAATCACACTGGATATACAAATCCTGACCACAGTCCCTGGCCAGAAAACTACAGTGAAAAACATGTGTAAAGCAATATTTGCACTCCTCCAAACTGATGTGGAATCCATTAAAGGTCCTGTGCAGGTGCAAAATATGGGCCACACCTCAGAACCTGTAATACAGCCATTCCATGAACACTGCCAGGAATGCTTGGATTATGCACTCCTAAATTAAAACAAGACACAATGCCATACACACAGGCATCTGGCATGGTGGACACCAGCCATAACCAAACCATGCAAGAGAATGAGGAAGCTACTACATGATAGAGCAAACATAAAAAATGAAGTAATCACTGATCAGTAGTATGGCAATAAAATATGTCCACACATACAATCCACTAAGGCCAGCCACAACAAGTTGAATCTGTGAATCTTGAGGCAATGTTACACCTGCCCCAAGTACACAGACAACCCCCAACTCCCCCAAGAAATACAAATATATGTGAGAGATGCAACCATCTATCCAAACTGGAGGCTGAGCTCCCATAACTCAGTACTCCCAGAACTAGTCAGGAGGAGAAGGTAACCACACACACCACAAACCCAGTCCCACATAGACCTATCACAACTGCAAACCAAAGACATAAACACAGAAAAACATTCCCGGAGGCTCGAATTACAAACACACCACACCAACAGAGGCCTCCAAAGCAGACACCCAATCAAACAACCTCCAAACATAGCACATGCAACACATAGTACACAAAGCTGGTGTGCCAAACAGTCACAGGCCAGAAGGAGAAACAACATGCCTGATACAGTTGTAATAGGTGACTCCATAGCGAGACACACTGCTGTCCCACACCAGACTGAAAAAGGGAAAGGGTACAGTAAGCTGCCTGTAGGCTGCCACAATGCCACATAACACAAGTATGCAGGTCACCCCAAAGCAAGTAGAAATATGATGCAGTCATAGTCCATGCTGGTGTGAATGACCTGAGATGTACCTCCCGGACTACATGAAAAGAGACATAGATGAGCTCTCTGATTATGTAGTCCAGGCCGGTATGACACTGACCGTTTGCAGCATCCTACCCTCACCAAGAATGATGCCACAGTACAAACACGGAATGATCAGTTATAACAAGTGGCACAATTACTGGTGTCATTCCAAGGGGATCCAATGTCTGTCTGCTTGGGATGTCATGCTTGACAAGCCACGCAGCTGTTCCAGGGATGGCTTGCACCTGTTACCCCTGGGCGTCTGGATATTGGATAAGACTTTTGCCACCTCCATAGAGCCTTTCGTAGGCAAGGCTGAAAAGACTAACCCACCACCCTACAAAACATAAGTGGAAAGAAACATAAGGGTAATGCTGACCAATGCCAGATGTGTAAACCCCAATATGCATGCTCCCGAGGTCATCCCCAGTATGGAGAACATCAATGTCTGTGCAGTGACAGAAACCTGCTGCAAGCCTCCTGACAGCACACCAGCACTACCAGGTTATACCACATATCATGCGTCATGGCCCCAAAACCTGGAACAAAACATACACCCATACGTCCAGGTAACTGACAATGCACAAGGCATTGGAGTCCACCCATGTGCAACTAACCATAGGCAAGACTGCTGTACAGTCTGTAGCATGCTACAGACCACACTCTCACACACAGGAACCCCACCCAGCCATCCTGAAGACACTGGACAGTATGAATGTCCCACCAAATACCAAACAAGGTACTCACAAATTACCACATAGGTGGTAAACCATTATGTATGGAAGGAGTAATCAGGGACCTAGGGACACAAGTGGACAGTAACCTGTTATGTGACACTCACATTGCCAATGTGGCTAGGAAGACTGTCTACATTGGACACCGTATCATGAAAGGATTCACATCTACGTCAACAGAGGTCATTGTGCCCCTATACTGTTCTCTTATCACACCCATAATCTAGTACAATGCCTCATATGGGATGTACCTTACCTGACACCTGCAGCAGTTAGAAAGACCTCAAAGGTACCTCACCAAGAGGATAAAGGGTCTGAAATATATGTCATATGCTGCCTGGCTGTAGACACCCCAGCTGAATGCAGTCACATACTGCCTACACAGAGGCATTGCATGCCTGTTGTACAAGGCCATGTCCAACACAGGAGTAATGGACATGCTCCACCCCAGAAAACTCAAAGCCATCGGAGCTGTGAGAGTGAGAGATGTCAACCTCAACACATAATGAAATAGGATGTGCTGGAGGGACAGATACATAACCCAGAGGCTCCCCACACCCTGGAACAGAATCCCACTCCATGTTAGGCAGAGCCCCTCACTGACACTCTTCAACAGGAATCTTGCCAAGTGGATGGATGATCATAGAGTTACACTGGGGGTCTTCACTGTGTCATGTCCAGACAGAGGCACAGCAAAGCAAATCATAAATGGTCATAATATTCACATAGCAAGGGGTGGCGAAAGCCACACACACTCTGGCTAGGCTAACAAATGCCCTAGGGTGGATAGCCTAGTATGAACCTATGAAGATACAAATTGTACAGGACACTAAGGATAATCCCAAGGCCTCCACAACTGATGGTAGGAACCGTGTTGGGAATTCACAGATATGCTCTGAATCACACAAATATCACAAACAACATACCAAACACACACACACATATTGCCAACATACATCCTGACAGGTGCAGTGCAAACCCCCCCCCCCAGAATGCAAAATATCTATCCCAGCAGACTGCTGGCCCCCTGACATTGCAGATGCTGAGGTAACAGCCAGCATCTACAAAGCAAAACACACAGCAGCAATGGTATGAGATGGTGTCCTGGGCTGAGTCCAACATGGACTCCAAGACGAATGGAATGCCAAATCACACTACTGCTCAATGTCAGCCTTACCACAGGATATGAACCCAAAGAGCAGTGTACAACAACAGTGGTCCTTCTCAACAAAGGTGTTGCCTGAATGGATACTGAAAACTACCACCCCAGAATCCTGAGAAGCTCGGTCTGCACAGCTATGGAAAGGATCAGCATGTACTGCAGACATAAAGATATTGGGGACCTACTGACACCGGACCCTACCCAGTGTGGCTTTCTTAAGTGCAGATCCTGTCCCTAAACATGTTTGACTCATTTAAAACAGTCATTAAGGTCATTGATGAGGGCAATGTGGTCCACACAGCGTAGCTGGACCTTGCAAAGGCTTCTATACTATACCCTACGTGTTCATTATAGATTTGCTCACCAGCTTAAATATAAACCCCTATGTCAGTAGAGGGGTTGCAAACCAGACCAAGGACAGAACAGACATGGTCAGACATGCTGCAGCCATGTCAGACTGCAAACCAGATATAACTGGCATCCCACAAGGCTTGGTCCTGGGATCTCCCTCGTCTGGTATATATGTCCCATCGGTACAGGCCAACATGGAAGGACTGTGTCTGAACATTTTTGCAGAGGACTACAAACTGCTCACCATATATGACCCTCCAGCTGACACAAGCATCCCACAAAAGGGCCACATAGAAACAGACAACTGGTGCCATAGCCATGTCAGCAAGCTAATTGCAAAAAACTGTATAGTCAACCCCCGTGGATATACAGTAAGTGCCCACCAATTACCACATAGGTGTTAACCCATTACGTACTTAACATGTAATGAGAGACCTGGGGACACAAGGTGATAGATATCCTGCATTGGACAAACATGTGGCTGTAGTGTTCACAGAAACATACCATATACCCACCTAATCATGAAGGTTGTCAGATCTAGATAAGGGGAAGTCATTGTGGCTCTGCAATCATCCTTCATCAGTGTTACAATTGACTACAATAGCCCCTGTGGGATGTACCTCAGCAGACACCTCCATCAACTGTAAAGTCCCCAACAGTACCTCACCAGGAGTATCAAAGAGCTTGCACAGATGCCATGTGTTGCCTGATTAAACAAACTGCAGCTACACACACTGCCATACTGCCCACCCAGAGGCAAGCTGTGCCTGATGTATAAAGCATTGTCCAAGCTGGTATCAATAAACATGCTGCACCTTGTACAATCTGAATGGCAGTGAGCAATGCACATGAGAGACCTGAACCCCAGCACTGACTTACATAGGACAAGCTGTACTGCATGATCCATAACACAGAAGCCACCCCCACCCATGAGTAAACTCCCAGTACAGGCTATCCATAGAGTCACTCATTGATTCTCCTCAAGAGGAATCTTGATGAGTGGATGGGAGATGGTAGCTTTACCCTGGGTATCACTGTTATGTCACAGGTAGACAGAGGAACAGTATACTAACCATGACATATGTCATGGCAAACTCCACTTACAATGTGTGTCGAAGGACAAACACACTCTCCGACTAGCATTAGAAATGGCCTAGGGCACATCGCTAGTGTCTGCAAATGTACACCTATGTTGTGGAATACACTACCAATGTTGGACAAGCCTGGTTTAAGTAGTTCATATCTGAACATAATGCAACATGGTCAGATGTGCACAACTGGCCCCTAGCCAGGCTGTTGTGCGGCTCACTATGGAAATGTAAAGCAGTGATAGGACTAAAGCCTAGGATACTGTCCACCACAGTCAAAGTACTGAACCAGTACACTATACGGTACTACAGTGTTAGGTCAGTATGAAAGGATGTTGACAAATGTATGCAAAGTATCCCATGCAAACCCTGCAGGCACAGTATAATCCCTGTTGTGTTCACACACAAAGCAGTCGGACAGTAACTACACAACATGACACACAACCATAAACGGGAGATATTTGTTGAAGTTCACACTCATCCACAAATGTGGTGGGCTGCAGAGTTCAACATATGGAAAGCTCACACTGGGCATGCTCACACACTTTGATAAATGAGACATATGTCAGACAACATGCCATGGGAAGGCTGAACTGGGCATGCTCACACACTTAGGCCAAATCTCAGTTTAGCAGTTGGCCACACATATCTGGTATTTGTACGTGTTATTCCAGGAACCAACCACATTACAGCAATCTGCCCAGTGCACACAGTTAAATGACTACAGAGACATAAGTGATATAGTGGATCCCTCCCATATGCAAACATCTTCCACAGATACACAAGTTGTTCATACAAACAGGGAATGCTATGGCAATAAAGACCTGCAAACAGTCTATCAGCAACAAATAATGTGCATTTGACAATTAAACATATGGGTGTAGAGGTCAACACTAGGCTGTTTGCCCTAGGGAATGACAGCTTAGCCAGAGTGTGCTTGGCATCTGCCTCCCCACAGGATGCACATTCCCCTTTCTAAACACTGATGATGTCAGCACCCTATAAGTACAGCAGGAGAAGGGAAACCTCCCAGTAATGCGAATAGTGCGCTCTGCTAATGCGTCCATCTCAAATGTCATAACATAGTTAGAGAGGGGTTTGAATCCTGCAAATGCTCAGTGTGTGTGTGGGTATGAGTGGGGTTGGTGTGTGTGGAAGGGAAATGTCCCTTTTGGCAACTGGGAAAACACACTACAGGATGCACATTCCCCTTTCTAAACACTGATGATGTCAGCACCCTATAAGTACAGCAGGAGAAGGAAAACCACCCAGTAATGCGAATAGCGCGCTCCGCTAATGCGTCTGTCTCAAGTGTCATAACATAGTTAGGTAGGGGTTTGAATCCTGCAAATGCTCAGTGTATGTGTGAAGGGGTTGGTGTTTGTGCAAGTCTGTGTGAAGGAAATGTCCCTTTTGACAACTAGGAGAACAGACTACAGGATGCACATTACCCTTTCTAAACACTGATGATGCCAGCACCCTATAAGTAAAGCAGGAGAAGGAAAACCTCCCAGTAATGCAAATAGCGCGCTCCGCTAATGCGTCCGTCTCGAGTGTCATAACATAGTTAAGTAGGGGTTTGAATCTTGCAAATGCTCAGTGTGTGTGAGTGGGGTTGGTGTGTGTGAGGGAAATGTCCCTTTTGGCAACTGGGAAAACACAATACAGGATGCACATTCCCCTTTCTAAACACTAATGATGTCAGCACCCTACAAGTACAGCAGGAGAAGGTATGTGGCATGGACAATGACTGAGTCATATGTGTCCATGCCTCTGACTGACCTGTATGCTTGTGTTATGTGGTGGACCATAGTGCCCCACAGGCATATCGCTGTGACCTTCACCTTGTCCAGCCTGGTGAGCGTGACCACACTGTACCGAACAATAAAGGTAGCTAACACAACTGTGGCAGGTGTGTTGTCTAGCCGTACAGACTGACTGTTTGGCACACAGGATTTGTGTGCTATGTGTTATGTGTGATGTGTTCAGGCATAACGTATGCCTGTGTGCCAGCTGCAGAGGTGTGTGCCGCTCAGGCAGGATGCTATTCTAAGGCTCCACGAATGGCCCAGTGTGTGTACACATGCTTGTATTGCTGTCAGTGTAGGTCTACATCAGACTGGTATTGTCACTGTAGTATTGCATGCCACCTGACAGGTTATGCCAGTACTGGGTTCAGAGTGCTTAGTCCCCAGTTTGGCTATGTGGTTCCATCTCATACATGTGTTGTACATCCATGTGTAGGGGAGAGGGTTGACTGTGTACATGTGGCAGCTGTGACATTGCCACATGACCCACATATTCCACAACTGTACCATAGAGGTGACTGACAACTGACCTTTGCACATGCTACCATAGTATTGTGATTGCCATGGTGATTAACAGCACATAGGGCCAATGGGGAACAAGGTACATAGGTTCATAGCTTCATACTAGGCTATCTGCCCTAGGGCATTTAAGAACCTAGCCAGAATGTGTTTGGCTGTCGCCATCCATTGTAAATATATCTTGCCATGCCCTTTTCCGAGGTTAGTATACTGTGCCTCTGTCTAACAGTGACACAGAAGTGATACCCGGGGTAAACCGACAATGTCCCATCCACTCATCAAGATTCCTCTTGAAGAGAGTCAGTGAGGGACTCTGCCTAACCTGGACTGGGATTTTATTCCAGAGTGAAGTGAGCCTCTGGGTTATGAATCTGTCCCTCCAGCATGTCCTATTTATTTCAGTGCTGAGGTTCAGGTCTCTCAAGCGTGTAGCCCAATGGGATTTGGATATTCTCAGGTGCAGCATGCCCATTAATTCCGGGTTTGACATGGCGTTATACATTAGGCACAGATCGCCTCTGAACAGGTGGTATGCCACTGAGTAGAGCTGGGGTTTCTTTAACCGGTCAGCATATGGCATCTGTTTGAGCCCTTTGATCCTCTTGGTGAGGTACTTGTGGGGTCTTTCCAGTTGCTGCAGGTGTCTGGTAAGGTACATCTCAACAGGGGGATTGTACTCAATTATGGGCCTGATGAGGGATGAGTAAAGAGGCATGATGTCCTCCCCTGATGTAGATGTGAATCCCTTCATGATGGGGTGGGCTATATACAATGCCTTTCTAACCACTTTGGCAACGTGGTTGTCAAATGAGAGATTGCTATCAACTTGGGTCCCCAGGTCCCTAATTACTTCTTCTGTACGTAATAGAGTACCACCTATGTGGTACTTTGTGGGCACTTTGTTTTTGCCAAAGGGGATGACTATACACATTTTTGCATTCAGCTGGAGGCCATGGCTCTGGCACAAGTTGTCTGTTTCTATGAGGCCCCTTTGGAAGATGCTTGTGTCAGCTGGAGAGTTGATTATGGCGGCCAGTTTGCAGTCATCTGCATATTTGGTCAGCCACAGTCCTTCCATGTTGGCCTGTACCTCCGATAAATATATACCAAACAAGAGAGGTCCCAGGACTGAGCCTTGTGGGACACCACTTGTAACTGGTTTGGAGTCTGGCATGGCTCCAGCAGTTCTAACCATGTGGGTTATGTCCTTGAGCCAGTGTGCAATCCATCTAGTGACATAGGGGCTCATATTTAAGCTGGTGAGCTTCTCTAGAATGCCCAAGTGGGGTATTGTTTTGAAGGCTTTTGCGAGGTCCAGGTAGGCTGTGTGGACCACCTTCCCCTCATCAATGGCCTTGTTGACTGTTTCAAAGAAATCAACCAGGTTTGAGAGGCAGGATCTGCCCTTAACAAAGCCAAACTGGGTATGAACCAGTGTCTGTAGGTCCCCAATATCTATATTTATGTGGTCCATGATGATCCTTTCCGTAGCTCTGCAGACCAAGCTAATGTGGCTTATGGGGCGATAGTGTCCAGGATCCATTGAGTCACCACCTTTCTGTAGAGGGACCACTGTTGCTGTACGCCACACTTTGGACACATATCCTGTAGTAAGGCTAGGATTGAACAGTAGTTTTATGTTTGGTTGTAGCACGTCTTGGAGGTCATGTAGGACACAGCCCGGGACACTGTCTGGTCCCATTGATGCAGTGTGTATTGCTTTGGAGAGGGTGGCTCTTACCTGAGCATCTGAGATGTCAGGGGGGCAGCACTCTGCTGAGATACATATTTGCCCTTTCGGTGTGGAGGGGGGTGAGAAGTTTGCACTGAGCCTGTCAGCTAGAATGTTGGCAATGTCTGTCGGTTTGGTGTTTCTATTGACATTTTGGACTACCTCTGAGCATATCTGGGAATTACCACCCAGGTTCCTAACATAACTAAAGAAAGCCTTGTGATTATCCTTAGTGTCCTGTGCAATTTCTCTCGAAGCTGGCCTTAGACAATCTTATGAGTGCCTGTAGTTATTTGCTAATACTGATCAGTGATGCCTTCCCTTTTTGGGATTTTGCTGTATCATTTAGTAGCTTCCTCCTTCTATTGTGTAGTTTGTTTATGGCTGGGGTCCACCAGACAGGACGTCTGCCTTTGGAGGATTGGGTCTTGGTTTTATTCGGGATCACATGACCCATGCATTCCTGAAGGTGTCCATAGAATGCGTTTATAGAGGAATCTGCGGTCTGGTCTGTAGTTTCCACAGGCCCAGGGGTTTTGAAGGTTTCCACCTCAGTTTTGAGGAGTGTGAATTTGCTTTAGAGAAGTTGTTCACTGTGGTGTTTTGGGCAGGGGGTGGGGTCGGGATGTGAATATCCAGTGAGATTAGTTCATGGTCCGATCTTACCAGTGAGGGATACACTTCTGGTCTGGAGCATAGAGTCCCCATGTTGGTGATGATCAGGTCCAGAATGTTTCACCTTCTTGTGGGAGTGGTAACAAGTTGTTCCATAGCATTTGAGCTCATATATTCTAGGAATCTTTGGCCTAGGGTGTTGGAGCTAGAGTCATGCTCCCAGTCCATGTTTGGGTAGTTGACGTCACCCAATATAGTGGTGTTTGGAGAGACCTTCATATTTCCACTGTTCACAGGATGGCCGAGTGCAGTTCTTGGGTTTGGGAGGCTGGTCTGTAGCAGGCTATAACCTGGAAGGCAGTTTCACCCATTGTTAGTTGCACATGGATAGTCTCTGATGCTTGGTGCTTTGCCACCAACCTGGAGGTGTGGGTATCTTTGATGAATATCAATACTCCCCCTCCATTTGTGGTTCTTCCAAGTTTTGGGGCTGAAAAGCATAGCATGAGGTATAACCTGGTAGTGCTGGGGTGCTCTCGGTAGCCCTGAACCAGGCATCTGCCAAGGAGAGTTTTGGGTGCATGCATCTTGAGGTGTAGACTTCTGGCGTTGGGTAGCATTACTCTTAGTTTCTTATCCCTTGTGATACCTATGAAGGTGGGTTTGTCATTTGAGCCTTGCCTAACATATGCACTATGGGGGTAGCAAGAGCCTTTGCCAATATCTGAAAGCCCAGGGGTGACAGGTGCAAGCCGTCCCTAGCGAAGCAGGTGGTTCAACAGAAGATGAATATGTGAGGGTGTAGTGCCTGTGATTAGTTAGCAGTAGCATATATGACTGCTCACGTGGACAAATGCCAGGTAAGTCATATGCAATGTGTCACAGGCAACGTACATGTGAACAGGACAAACAGTGACATTCTGTCAAGTGAGACATGGACATACATATAGTAAGCTATGCAGATGTCACTAGGAGTCCACAGAAGCTCTGTAACTATGCATTGCAGGTGGGATCAGTATTCCAGGGTAATTGCAAGCAAACATGCATGCAAACAAAGCTACAGTAAGCAGGGCTGCATGTAGTCCATTGTACAACAAACAAGCTGTACCACTTCCAGTAGGTAACACTGCAAATATGCAGGCACTATGCACATGTACATGGAAATACACAGGTCAGATGGCTAGGGTCCAGTCTCAGCGCACACAAGTGTACAGACCATGTACTGTCAGGATGTACAATAACTGGATGGAAACCCATGTGCTCATACCTGCAGTAATACACATGTCAAATAACAGATACTGAGCCTTCACTCAGTGGTTCCATACGTAGTAGGATGTGTGCTACCTGGCCTGCCACCACAGTATCCCTGACATGTATGGGGACTCTCCCTCCTGTGACCGTTAGTTTTGTGTGTTGGGGCTGTCTAGCATGGTATGAGATGTGAGCTTGCAGTGCTAGGGTGCTCCTGTGTGTCCTGTACCAGTCGTGTAGTACTGCACACATATCAACATCCTCAAACATCCGCATTGCAGAATCCAGTGTGGGCAACATGCCACTTGCAGTTTACATGTCCATCATTGCATATTAATACATTCATTACCTTATCCCCTGTGCTACCTATGTATGTAGCCTTCTGTTGACATCCTTACCATCAGTATGCCAACATGTGCAGATGATACACTATGGTACTTACCATGGGTGTAGACAACAGTACATGACAATCACACTCTTACTGCATCAGGCATGCTGTGATATACCCACAATTAATTCAGCACACAGTACTGTTAACAACATGATACTATTACTACACGTCTATGTAGTCACCCTGTGCATCAGCAACATGTTAACCTGTACCTGCACTGATGTTACAGATTGCAGGAGGTGGCACAGTTTCATCATATGCACAGGGTGTGAACTTGGTATGCCTGAGTCAGCCACCGATACCACCGATTGACATGTATGTGTATGTGTGTTGGTGAGGGACAGCAGTACAAGGTGGGGCAATGTTGATGCAGTGTGTGCGTGTATGCGGTAGCCCTAGGTGTTGTCAATTCGCTTGTGTGTATGGATGCACACAGTTCCACCTCATGGCTGCCATATACTGGTGTTTGTGGACAGCCACAGACTGTACCTGCCAGGTCATACAGATCAGTGTCTCTGGCCACGGACACGGTACCTGTGCCTTGCAGGGGTGCTACAGACCGTATCTGGTACCAACCCAGACTGGGTACTGTCATCAGAAGCAGGTGTTCATTGACTGGACACAGATCCCTGTCGGGCCTGGCCAGAGCCACGTGCACGTGGTCTCCTGGGGCGGTCTGATGACAGCACAGACCGAGCATTGTTGGGGCTGCTGCTGGCACTATGGGGGTGGCCGCGGCCCTTTTGTCATCTGCAACGACTGCAAGCTGCTGCTGTTGCTGGCATACGCCCATGTCGATGCCTCAACCGTCCACCATCGCCCTGGCTCATGGACATGTAGTTGTGGAACCGGTCTAATATGTCCCCACAACGTCTGTCTATGACATCGGTGAAATTACGGATGGCAGCCGCAATGTCACGCATACTGTCAGTCATGGCTGTGCGACATGCTGTCAGCTCCCTCAGACCCTGTCTGGTGTACCATTTCATACGTGACTGTGCCTGCATGACAGCCCGAAACATAGCTGAGGTTGTAAGACCTCTGTGGGCACGTCTGACAGGGGCAGTACGCCCACGGATGCTCCCACGAGAACCCCTGGACATCTGTCTGTGTGGTACCATCTCTGGGCCATGCCCATGGCTGCTGTGTGGGGAGGCATATGCCACAGATACCACATTACCCTGGTCAATGCCTACTGTATGCTGTCCATCACCTAGGGACATTGGTGACAAAGGGTGTATTGGCAGGATAACTGTGCGCATTGATGGGGTCGACAGCTGTGTACTGTCAATCAGCTGACCAATGGCAGACCCTGGCATACCTTCCTGTGCCATTACACAGATGTCATCATTATCAGTACCCATGGCACCTGATTCAGGTTCCCTGCTACATGAAACCAGAGCAGCACCAGAACCTGTGGGAGGGAAACAGGAAACACAGTTTACAATGTCTACACATTACCAGTGATGCACAAATCCACACATGCACAGGTCCAGACATGCACACGTGCACACATGCACACATGCACAGGTGCACACATGCACACGTGCACACATGCACAGGTGCACACATGTGCACATGCACACATGCACAGGTGCACACATGCACACGTACACACACACACAGTTGCACACAATTGTACACTATTCAGTATGCGTGATTTCAACACACAGACACAGACACACCTACATGCATACAAAGAGCACTACTAAGTGAGCCTAATATTACTTTTACTATCAAGACTATTACAGGTATTGTTAATACACACTCACCAGCATGGATAGGCTGCATTGCTGTTACACCGGAGGGACCTGCAGACGTGAAGAAACTAATGTCAGTGGGCACAACTGTGCCATTGTTACTGAGTATGATACAGGTCAGTAGTACAACAGTCGCCTTTCACAGGTCAGCTGCTAATATTGAGGATATCACACTTGCACATTAAATACTATGGTGACAGCTACAAACCAAGGACACACCTCACACATGCATTAACTACCAGTGTACACAACAGTCAACTATACATATGGCATATTACCTGCACGCTCAATGTCTTGCTGCTGCGTGGCTCCAACCTCCATCATAATGCATGACTGCTGCTGTTGTTGTTGCTGGCGGACTGGAGCCACTACACTCATGAGTAGTCCCTCCAGTCTAGTGAGTGGGGCGTGTGTAGCCACCCCACCACCTGTGGCAACCTGTTGCCTGTGGATATCCGATGCACGCTGATGGACATTTCTGATTAAATCACTACAGTGATGTTGTACCTGCTCATATGTCCTATTATGCGTGCCTATGTCATTTACCTGACAGACCAGGTCTTGCTACAGTGCAGCCCTCTCCTGCTGATTCTGGCTGGTGTGGGAAAAGAGTATTGCATAATCCCGCACCAGGCTCTGGTGTATCTCCTCATCCTCAGCAGTGGAGTAAGCGGGATTCCGCGGGTGAGCCATGTACCTGAAAAAGAAAATAACCTAATATCAGCAATATATGTCAGCAGAATTTGGCACACATACTAAACATGCTACTCGACTGTTATGATACAACATATCTCACATATATAGCATCTGTCTGTCTATTGGTGAATACACATGTAAATGGCCAGGTATCAGTGCTCAGCCAGCAACTGTGCAACAGTACCTGGCACACTCCATACAACATACTACTAAACCCCAGCAGTCAGAACACTGATTCAGGTCCAGAGCACCTCCTCACTCTGGGGGTTTGTATCTAGGTACTGTATGGCCTACATCATCAACTACTGTGAGCTGACCACACACTAATTGCCCTGGATATACATATCCCACCTCCACCACCAGCACAAACGACTATAGTGAATAACATTGCAGATGCAAACTTTACACTTTGTAACAGTGACATAGTATCCTTTCAGCCCACTGGGCCAGTGGCAGATACAACCCACAATGCTGACCCCTACACAAATGCTTTCTACAGACATCTCCGAGAATGTATGGATCATGCAATCCCATATATGACCAAGACACTCTCCACAAAGAGACAGCATCCTGTCTGGTGGACCCCAGACATAGACAGATTGTATTACAAAAGATGGAAGCTACTGCAAGACAGAGCATAATTCCATAAAGGGAAGGCATGTCTGAGCAGCACTAGTAAGGGTCTACTTTCCATCATACAAACATCCATGGGCAACTTTGAGAGGGAAATCAAGAGGAACACTACAGATAACCAGAAGACCTTCTTCAGTTATGTTAGCAACCTGGTCAGAATCCATCCTCTATGCCCATAGTTAGTACACAACAACAAATATTTCATTGACACCACAGATATTGACAACATTGTGGCAGACAGGTTCAGTGCAGGTGTCACACCACCCTCTCCCCCAAAATAAGACATAGTTATCCCAGCTGACTGTAACCTCCCTGTCATCACAGATGTCCAGGTGAGAGCCGCCCTCATGAAAGCAGAATACACAACATGACTGGGACCTGATGGTATCCCCAGTTGCATGCTACATAAACTCTGACAGGAGCTAAACACACATATAGAAGTGCCATGTAACACTAGCCTGACTACAGGATATGTACCTGTACACTGGTGCACAGCAGCAGTGGTTCCACTCCACGAAGGAGGCACCTCAACATACCAATACAATACAACACAATACATTACATTACAATACAATACTATACAATATGCTATTGCCCCTGGGACTACAGCAGCATACTGTTCTGGCACCCGGACCATTGTGCACATGTGGTGTGATGGTACCTGCTGCTGTCACACAGTTACACAGGGTGACTCATATGGCATATTACCTATCTGACTAACATTCAGCAGGGGTATGTGTGACATGTACTCATGGGGAGTCTTGCTTCTTAACACTGTGTGGTTTATTGCAGGGTATGTCTTATCTGTGGGTAGGAACTTTTACCTACACATGTGCTCTCTATTGCAGTGGCATGGATGACACACAGCAGTCATTTAGGTTATGGATGGTGTGAGGTGTTACTATGGTTGTTGGACATCTGTCATGGGTGTGACTTACGTATGTAAATCCGGGAGTGGTAACCTCTATGTGGGTATGTGTGTACTCTGTGGTGTTGTCAGTCACTGTGCATTGGTAATGTGTTTGAGTGCATTGTCACAGTGTTGTACATGTCACTGTGTCCTTCTCCATATCTGTAGCTGTCATGTGAGGTCCATACCATGGCATCCATTATGTGGTGTGGAGGGGTACACTGACCTACATGTCCATAGCTGACACACCATGTCTGCTGACACATACCATGTGCAGGTATTCCAGGAATAATGTGCCACTGTGAATATCATTGGGGGCACTATTGTACACATTTATGACCCTGTTCACCCCTGACACATGCAGTGGTGGGCAGCCAATCACATATCTGGTGGTTACTGGTGTAGGTGAT
This sequence comes from Protopterus annectens, assembly GCF_019279795.1. Lineage (NCBI taxonomy): Eukaryota > Metazoa > Chordata > Ceratodontiformes > Protopteridae > Protopterus > Protopterus annectens. The sequence continues at coordinate 1,888,624,566 of NC_056735.1, forward strand.
TTGAAATGGGGTATGGTACTCCGGTTTTGACACTGGTGTTCACTCCATGCCTTTGTCACCAGGCACCTGTTGCAATACATCTGTACACATGTGCCTCACTCAGAATATATATACATCTCTCTCTCTCTCTCTCTCTCTATATATATATATATGTATATAGATATATCTATATATATATATATATATATATATATATATATATATATATATATATGTCTGTATACATATACACATATATATATTGATGTACATATATTGCTATAGATATGGAGGGGGACACAGAGGGGTGAGAGTGACAGAGGGGTGGGGTAGGGGATTGTTGAGGTCATCATATACAGTCATACCTGTAGATAGTCAGATCAGTCTGTCTATGTATATGTATCTACATATATCTATATCTGTATGTGTGCATTACATATATATGTTTGTACATATTCTATCTATCTACATCTGTCTATATATTCCTACATCTCTCTCTATGTATGTATACATATATGCATATTATATATATATATATATATATATATATGTACACATACAGACATATTTTGACATACATACGTATCCATATGATAGACAGGTATATCAACATGTTTGTCTACCATACTGTATACACACACTAACATACTGCTAAACATACATAACTGTGAAACCTACTTTGTACATTGCACTACAACCTACAGTCAACCTACATTGATATGTGCACATAGATGCTCTCACATACAGATGTATGTACAGCCTTCACTGATAGTTGCTGTATGTCCCCTGCCCTTTACACATCTTCATATACATATGGATTCAGACCAATGACACATATGGAGGGTTCACATTGTGTAGACCTTTATAGTATTACTTTATATTACCTGTGTTTGTCACAGCTGCTTGTGTTGCCGTCTGTTTTTTTGTCCTGCTGCTCCACTTGCCAGTTGTCAGCTTTCAGGTGGCTGTTGCTGAACAGTTTTGTTTGTGTCTGCTTAATTTCAATTTTCTCTGTCTCTGTCTCTGTCTCTCTCTCTCTGTCTGTCTGTCTCTCACATCCTCCTCAGGGTGCAATGAAAGTATTGCATGTGTGGACTGGGAGTACAGCATACTTTTGTAGATATCTGCATATGTCCATGTGATGGCCTCTGCACCAATTATTAGCCAGCATTTGCTAATTGCATGCAGCCAGTTGTGTACTGATTGCAGTTCTCACTGTGATTTCAGAACAGTGCTATAAAAAGGTATGTGAGATAGGCGTAGCCCTTTCAGATTTTAAGGGCAGGGACCATGCTGGTATGCTGTGGACAATGTTCTGTGAGTGTGAAGGTTGGTATCTCTCTCATTTTTCCAGCTGTGTTGTAGATTAACATTCCTCCATTCATTTCTCCAGTTTCCTGTACTGACTGTGTATGTACACTGACACCTACAACTACTACTACTGTTAATGTGTGTGTGTGTGCTTTCCTTTCACTTTTGCTTGCACTTTGTTGCTAAGGCTTCAATATTTGCCCTTTACAGTCACTACTTGTATGCCTGCTAGGTGTCCTGACTGTATTGTGCTGCTGTGGCTTTCCTATTTTCCATGTACATTCACACCTTGGAATGCTTGCTATATCTGCTAGGGTGTTACAGCATGCAGTGTGGTCTGGCCATGGTGTGGGCCTTGACATCTATTAGGGTATTTGAGTATGCTGCTGAGCAGGCCCCAGAGACTCTCAGGTTCATCTGTTATCTGCCTCATGGAATGGTACATATCAGTGGGGTACACCCATTAAGTTGTCTGGTATGCTGCAGTTATGACTGTGGGTTAGCATGATCATATGTATTACTACACTTATTCTGCCATGCAAGTGGTGAATACTTTCAGGACTCCATAGTTATCATTGCATGTGTTGTTACACCTTTCTGCCTACTGTTTGTACATTTCACATGGAGTCTGTGGGGCATCCCTGTAAGTCATTCACTGTTGCTATGTCTAGGCTCTTAACTATTCAAATATGGTGGTGTCAGACCTCTCATGTGTACAAATATTTGCAGGTTGTCCACATTTCCGCCTCATATTTTGGTCAATATCTCATGCACAGCTTTTTCTGGCAAATCACTCTGGGCTCAAGTCAGAATATAGTGACAAACATTTAAGTTTCAGACTTCATACCCTTCCAAACATCCCACAAAATGCAGACCCTGTTACTCTCTGAACTGTCTGCGTTTGTTGTAACATTATTTGTAATGTGTCCCTGGTTTTGGGACTTTGCTCCACATATTTTATTACTTGGTCCAGATGTGTTCCTGTAAGAGGTTGTGGGGTATGGGCAGTGATTATCCTGCTGTGAGTATGTGTGTGGCTTGCAAGGTGCTACAGTGACATTATTACCTACTAGCTAACAAATAGCATGGCTGTTTCTGTTCACACACTACTATTATGGAAATCCACTAGTTTTGACAGTAATTCTAAATGACATGCTTTGTGTACTACACATCCTATATTCCCTTTACATTCATTCATACTATTACATGATATATTTATTTTAGCACACTGTTCTTGTATAACAGTCATAGCTTAGTGGTAAGTCATGCAGACTACGGTTTCCAAGGTCCTGGGTTCGGGTCTGACAGTGGGATTTTATTTTGCTTCTGAACTGACTACAGGACCTGTCAATCAAAGTGACTAAGGCACTTTTAAGCAGTTGTAACCGGGTTAGCGCTGGTTTGCACGGAGCTCACACATGCGCACTGGCGTTTAGCTCCGCGCACACAAGCACACACCCGCTTACAACCGCTTAAACGTGCTTACTCTTGCGCACACCCGCGCTATTTTCTTTGAAAGAAATGAAAATGGGGATACAGGAAAGTGGTGAAAAAGGGGTCACAAAGAGGGTAAGACAGTAAGTAAACAAGCTTGGGTTTTGCAGGAGGGATGTAGGTAAGGCCCATAGCTGCCCGTTTCTTCATCAGCAACAGCTGTGCATATGTTTGTAATTTGGTGTGACATTTGATACCTTCCACCCCTGAGAGAGGTGTAAGGACAACAATAATACTTGTTGTACAGCCAGTTGTAATTGATAGTGTCCATGTCCAGCAGACATGTGTGCGGAATGGGCAGCTATGTATGGGGCGTAATTTTTTTGTGGGTACAGAGTGCCCTTTTTTTTTTTTTCAGGTGAGAGTGGTATGTCAGGTGAAGGAAGTCAGTATAGCTGGGGAGGTAGTTTGGGTAGGTCAACAGACAAGACAAACAAGATGCATACAGGGGCGGTGTATGACACGTGTAGGGGGTTACACAATTGACGGGGATGGAGGTTTGGATATCCAGAGCCCATGAGCCCACAGATGGCAACAGTAGAACTGATATCCCCACCCATGGGCAGTTGCCACTGTTTCTTCACTGACCAGGATGGGGCTGTGCTGGGGGCTGTGTAGGCCGGGCAACAGGCATGCCCGTAAGTTGTGCCACCTGTGCCTCAAGCTGGCGTAGGGGCTCAAGAACAGAGTCCCGGATCTCCCTACGCACCACAGTCCGGACGCTATGGAGGGTGAGTGGTGGTTCTCCTCCAGCCACGCTTGCAGAGTGGGGATGGGCCTCATCCCCTGCAGCGCTTCCACCTGCACGTGGCACAGGGCCACCGGAGGAGGGTCCAGACTGGACACTAGTGCCAGGTGCACTCGCCAGCTGAGGTGGGAGAGGTGGGTCCACTGGAACCCGCCTTCCCTGTCATCCTATGTTTTGCATTATGTCATGACAGTTTGGGTTAGTAACATACAATACCATTCGCAATTAGTTGTAACAGCATGCATTAGTATTCCCATTAACCAAACACCCAGATATTCACACCATTGAACAGCAAGCATAACATATGCATAATTTGAACAGCAATACACAGTCCAACAACGTGCAGGGTTGATTGATGGCAACAGGCCATCAGGTTTGGATGTATGAACAGGGCAGATGCATCAACGGACATGCAAATATTTATGACCCATCAGGACAAATGTGCAGGGGTGTTAATTGTGATTGCACATACCATTTTCACGTGGAATGGATTATATGTGGTTATAGGGTGGGGTGAAGAAAATATTATTAACACCTTCGAATACCAATACATATGCTGTACATTTCTAATAGCTACAGATATATACACACTACTGTTCTAACTACAGTTTCCTATATGATAACTACTTCAATTTGGTGATGGGACTGTTACTGCTACATCAATATACATTTTATTGTTATTAATACACGTTCATATCTGGCTTTGTTCAGCTACATCATCCTGCTACATTTGCTTTATATAGCTATAGACAACTGTGGATGTTTGATATTTCCGACAATCATACTATCTGCATATTGCAGACTGGGAGCAACATATCCAGATTTTGGGATACACATTCCAGCTGCAGCAACACTTTGGACACATTTCACAGTTTGGTTCTACTTGTCACATTCATTTCATTCAGTACTGACTGCAGTATAGTTAATACAGGGGTTATTACTACTTTATTGGTGGATTCATAACTCTTTCTCACACCCTCTCACTTGTTTTCATTTTACTATTCAGGATGGTACTTACTTCTAGGTTTTATTGACATGTTTTACATGTAGTTATTACAATCCTTTCCAGCAGTCTCACTTCTGTCATGTTTCATTATTTCAACAGGGATATATTTCACACATGTGAGTTGCTCATCTTCTGCAGCTGTACTTTTCAGCCTGCTGCAGGTTGTGCACTATGATATTATAGGTGGGGCATCTTTATTTCAGACTTTATTTCAGACATTTTCATTTTTTTGTTTGGATTTCAGACTGCAACACACTTTTGTAATCAAGCAATACTTGCAAACACTTTTACACTGTTACTTGCACATTTTATTACTTAGTGACTACACTGCACTCTTTTGCTAACTGTCATACTTTTATATTTCTTTACAGTTACTGGGAGTGGATTACTGACCTGCCTGGTGGCGCAACTGCACCAGCCTATCACCATAGGCTCTGTGGTTCGCAGAATGGACACCTGCAGCTGTAATATAAATGAAGTAATATTGGAATACACATCTCCATAATATCAGCTAATTTAATTTCTTACATACATAATTAAATGTAACTTACTCAGTAGTGGGGCGTTGGGCATTTGCCGGGCCTCCTGGATCCAAAAGTTCAATTGGTCCTGCTTGCGTCTCTTCAGGTCCGCATGGTGGTGACGGACCTGCTCACCAGTCCTTGGAATCCCTGTGGCACTGGTAAGATCATGAGCCAACCGGTCCCACGCCTCAGCCCTATATGCTCCCCACATGACCTGGCCCTGCATGAGTTGGGCCTCCATGATTGTGGACTAGGAGCCAGACCATGTATCTGGACTCCTCAATGCCCCACCTCTGTGCTCGAAAGCAACTACCCTCACCTACACCTGACATTCTGGCTGCAAGTCAGTTCTACAATTGTTTATGCTGTGTATTCCCACCTATGGGGCTTATATATGCCGTTTTTCCCGCACTTATCTGTGATTGGCCATTTTGGAATTGTATCCACTTCACAAAACCTGCTTTGTCATGCTCCACTTTCTATTCATTCTTATATATTTGCTATTATTGCATTTCTGAGTATAGCTGTCATAGCTTAGTGGTTCAGTACCTTGACTATGGTGCATGGTATCCTGGGTTCAAACCTGGCCACTGCTTTTTATATTTTATGACTGTCTAGACAGGCTAGGGGGTGTATCTGTGTAAAGGCAGTTTTGTTACAGCCTGCTCAACGTTGCCCGTCGGTTAGCTTGTTAGCGTGGTGCGCAGCTCCGCGCAAACGGGGTGCGCTGGCTTACGCCTCATTTGGCTGTTAGCACGCATAGTACGCTCAGCTCAGCTAGGGGCACACAGTTTCAGCGTGTTAAACCACTGCTCACCTACGGGCACTCATTTTGCACCTGTTAAACCACTGCTCACCTACGAGCAGATGCACTCACCTTGTTAAACTGTAGCTCAGCTATAGGCACATCTGGCATTTTTTTATTGTTTTGTTACCTCACATTTCTTCAAAATAAATGGACTAGTTCATTACATTTTACATAAAATGTGATTTTATATGTGTACATGTTTGTCAGGGACTTGTTTCGTGCTTATTTTTCTAAAAATAAAAGTTGGTGTTGTGGGGGCTCAAACCATGAGTGCCTGCTCTTCAGCTGACGTCTCTACTGCTACGCTATTGCTTCTTGGCTTACTTTGCATATTTAGTTCTTATATGCTTTCCCACTGACTGCTAACTGTAGCTGCGCTACGTGCACGCCCGCGCAAATGAGCACACTCACGGGCAAACATCTTTACAATTTAAAAAAAATATATAACGTGTTCATTTATATATTTTCGGTTCATAGTCTGTGGGGGCATGTGTTGTGTTGTGTTTATTCACATTTCCGTGGACTCTGTCGTGGGTGTTTACTTTGGGCACTTTTACTCTTCTGGGGGCGTGTCCGCTTGCAGGGCTCGGCCTACAGACACGCCCCCTACTGTCTTACACGGACCGTGTTAGCCTTAGGTGTGATTCAGCATGCTCTGATGAATATGCAGAGCATGTTGACATCACTCCGTTTAACTGCAGCCTCTGTGTAAGAGTTATAACTCTTACACGGAGGCTTCGTGAATCCTGCCCAGTGCCTTGTCATGTCTTCTTTATTACAGTCTTTGCATTGTTCTCTTCCTCACTGCTTAATATTTCATATCACTTTCTACAGGCAACTTATCTAATAATTGTTATAAAACAAACTAGGCTCATAAAAATCTTCAAATCTTTCCCTTCTATTTTTATTTATTTTTTTTTTACTCATAGCTTTATGATCTTTCCACAGATAAATTAAATAATATTTCTACAATGTCATGTTATATCATTCCTTTTTATTTTTTTAACTTTATCAATCTTAGTTTTCCATAACTTCATCGTATAACCAGATTCATTTTTATCGTCTCTACTTCTTTTTACTTTTCTTTCCCTGTTCATTTATTAATCTCTCTATTTTTCCCATACAATATTTTACCTATCAAATTACCTTTCTTCTCTTTCATATTTTAATACTCAAAAATATATATAGATACCAAATATACAAATGGATTTTTTTTGCATTCAAACCTCTTTCTTCTTTGTTATTCTATACAATTCCCTAACTGGCTGGAGTTTTGATCTCCAAATAAAACTGAAAAATATCTCTTAATAATTCTTTTCCCATTTTGCCAGGAAACAGAAATACTCCAACCCCCCCAAAAAAAAATGTTTTATATATAGTATATATAAAGAGAGAGATGATTTAACAGTTCCAGTATGAATGGACGTAACTGAATAGCACCATGGATCAGAATCACCAAACTGCATTTGCCAAAAAATACTTTTTTTATGTTTTTTGCAGGGGGAAAGCCACCCTCCCCTGCATCCTTCGATATGTGTGTGTGTGTGGTGGGGGGGGGGCAAATCCCACACACCTCAAACATATATACCAACCCCACAGTTGCACCAATTCAAAAAAGTGGTACATTTCCCCAAAAAGGAATGACTTCTGGCACAACTCATTGACAGTGATTTCCTATGGAAGAACTCTGATCATCAGTGAGTTGAACCTCAGAAAGCTGAAGCTTGAACTTTCAATCTATATCCTCTAGTAGGTTAACAATATTTAACATATATAACTTCTTCCTAAATGATAAATAAAAAATATTCCACCAACCAACAAACTTCTTTATTTCTTCCAGAATTTTTTCCATCTCCCTCCAGCTGCTCTCATCACAAACACATTTGTATTATCACAGTCATTACTAGCACAAATAAACACATACTTTTCAGGCACGCAATTCACACCTTTTTCAGTTTTTATTTTCTTTCTTAACCAACCGTTTACCATAACTTTCACCCAAGATGTCTCATAACACTTCTTCAATACTTTTATTATTTTTCCTGAACCCATAATCCCCTAAAATAAACTACATTGCCTCATGAGTTAGTGAATCAAATGCTTTTGCTCCATCACATGCAAGTAACCTTATCTTTATTCTCCTATAAAAAATAACATCTATTACTTATTTTATTATTACTAACATTTCATTTTACTCCATGTACCCCTTCCCCATCACTTTGTCCAAAACTAACCACATTCTTTTTTGTATTATCTTTATAAAGATTTGCCTGTAATTCTTATTTTGTTTGCTTTTTTGTCATCTTTCTTTCACATGAATTTAATCATTCCCAGCAAGTATGTATGTATGTATGTATATTTATTATTTATTTATTTATTTATTTGGCATTTGTTAACTGGGTTAGTCCAACTGGGCATGAGCCCATTTTCAGTACAGACCCAAGGAGAAAAACCTCAGAACATGACAGTTATTTTAACACAGACAAAATAAGATATATAAAGCTTGAAACATTTCAACATTATATAATGCTTGAAACATTTTAAAATATACAAAGGTTGACATATACATCGGATAAGGTTTGAGACGTGTTATTAAATAGCTTGCAAGCAGACAATAGAAACATAATATGAAGCAAAGCTGATACGTAATTAGATAATAAACTGGAGCAGGAAATTAAAATATAAGTTCATACCTTGCATTGTTGATAGAGGCAGAATAACGTACTAGGGAAATACTGCAGTTCGTTAGAGTTTAGAACTTATTATTATTAAGGGTATGGAAGGTGTAGTTGATTTATGTTGAGTCCTGGCAAGAGCAAATCCAGGTGTTTGAAAGGGTGTCTTTTAGCACCTTTTTGAAGCTATATGTGTGGGTAATACTTCTTACAGTGAGTGGAAGTTTGTTCCAGTCTTGGGATACAGAGTATTTGTAGAGAATTTTGCCGATGGTTTTATTGGGCCTGTATATATATATCCAGGAGATATCGATCAGAGCTTTGGAGAGGATGTTTTAAGCTGTAGTAGGATACAAGGGAAGAGAGGGACAGGCAGGTAGTGGGTTTGTTGAAGATGGAGTGTATTATGTGAAGTTGTGATAGAAGGAGTTGATGGGGGAATTCTAGCTACTGTAATTTCTTTAGAAAAAGGCAGTGGTGAGAGGTATAGGATTGGTTTGTGGCAAATCTTGCAATTTTGGTATAAGTTTGTTCAAGCTTGGAGATTAAAGTGGATTGTAAGTTTGTTAGGATTGGAGAGGTATGAAGGAGACTAGGAAGAAAGTATGCCTGTGCTAGAGAAAGTTTGGTGTCTGCAGTGAGGAATTTTCTGTTCCTGTAAAGCAGATCCATTTTTGGTGTTTTGTTTGATACATTGATGAATGTGGAGGTCGAATTTTAATTGATCGTTTATTTTAATACCAAAGAGGGGTGGGAGGTTGCCATAATGGTTAGGGTATTTACCTTACAGACACAAAGTGCAGGGTTTGATTCTCACATGAGATTATTAGCTAGGGTTAAAATGGCCCACAAGGCAGTTAGCTTACTACTAATCTATGAACCTATGAAGAGCTTTGTGTGAGATTCTATTTTAATGGTTGTGTTATTAAGTGATGTGATAGTAAAGGTAGATGTGTGATTAGATAGAGATTTAGGAAGGAAAAGAAGGAGTTTAATTTTATTGGGATTTAGTATGAGTTGGTTTTCTGTAAGCCATCCTTCAGCAGAATGAAATGAGTATGGGTAAGTGTGTGAAGTTGAGAGATATTGTCAGAAGAGGAGATTAGCATAGAGTCATCTGCATATTGAATAAGAGAGGAGTGACTGCATGCTGTATGGAGGTTATTAGTAAATATGTTGAATAATAGTGGACCAAGAATGGAACCCTGGGAACACCTGTTTCGATGGGTAGGAAAGGGGAGAGGGAGGTTTGCCAATGGACAGACTGTTACCTGTTGGAGAGGTAGCTGGAGAGCCATTCAAGGGTGGCAGTAGAGAGACTGAGGTCAGCTAATTTTGATAGAAGTTTATAATGAGAAACTGTATCAAAGGCTTTTGAGAGGTCAAGGAACAGGCAAGAACTTAGTTTGTTGTCTCTAGCTTCAGCTACAGTATGTGTGAAAGATAAAAGGGCAGTAGCAGTACTATGTTTGGGCCGAAAACCATGTTGGGTTGATGTCAGAAGGTTTTCTTGAATGAAGTAGTTAAGAAGCTGTGTGTGTATGCATTTTTTGAGGAGTTTAGTGAGTGTGGACAGTATAGCAATGGGCCTGAAGTTGGAAGGGTCAGCGAAGTTTCCTCCTTTATTTAATGGAATGGTGTAAAATGGTTTCCAGATATCTGGGACTATAGATTCTTGAATTGACCTATTGATTAGTATAGAGACAGGGTAAACTATTGAGTCAGCAGTGAGCTTTACAAAGATGGGGAGTAGGTTATCAGAAGAAGGAGAACATGGCTTCAGTTTGCGGACGGGTGATTTTATGTAAGCAATGGGAACTGGCTTAAGTAAAAAGGGAATTTTGTGAGTTGGTGGAGGGGGGGGGAGAAGTGGGGTTGATGCTAGGGTCTATATTGGTTCATAAGATCATAGGAAGTTACTAGGCTATTGGCCCTAAGGCCCTTACAAGCCTAGCCAAGAATTTAGCCCATATTCTGACAAGTCAGCACCCGATGCCCCTGTCCAGCAGAGACACAGGTGGAATCCCATGGGTGTATTTTCTGTTCCCCATCCAGTTATCCAGGTTGCGCTTAAAAAGTGTTAATGAGGTACTCTGCTTGATGTGTAGAGGGAGTCTATTCCACAGAAGGGTGAGTCTCTGGAACACAAATCTGTCCTGCCAACAAGTCCTATTGATGTCAGAGACCAAATTGAGGTCACCAGTGTGAGTTACTCGAGTGGAACTTGACTTGCGGATATGCAGCAGTCCCATCAAGATTGCTTTGTATTCCAGACAGAGGTCACCTCTGAGGAGTCTGCATGAGACTGAGTAGAGGGATAGGGATTTTAGGCTATCTGTGTAGGGTAAATGTTTGAGGTCCTGGATTCTCCTGGTGAAGAACCTCTGTGGTCTGTTCAGCTGCTGCATGTGCTTTGTGAGGTACATGCCAAAAGTGGCATTGTGCTCAATAATGGGTTGTATCTGGGAAGAATGCAGGGATGTTATGACCTCCTTTTCCCTGGATGAGATACTCTTACTAATGAGGTGGGCCATGTAAAAAGCTTTCTGTACAACGAAGGCAATATGATCATCAAAAGTCAATTTGCTATCAACCTGGGTGCCCAAGTCTCTCATGACTGATTGCGTGCTTTAGACTTTGTTTTTAATGTGATAATTTTTGGGGACATCACTTTCCCCAAGGGATATGATGATGCATTTTTTGGCATTCAGTTTGAGGCCATGTTTCTGGCACCAGTCATTTGTTTGGATAGGACCCTCTTGGAGGATGTCCACATCACTAGTGGAATTGATGACTGCACCCAGCTGACAGTTCACTGCAAACTTGGTCAGCCATAGCCCACTGGTTTTGGCTTGCACCTCAGAAAAGTATATCCCAAACAACAGAGGCCCAAAGATTGATCCCTTGGGTACACCACTCGTTACAGGTCTACTGCTTGAGGTGGCTTCCCCTATTTTGACTAGGTGGGTTCCATCAATGAGCCAGTTTGCTACTCATCTAGTAACATATGGATTGATGCCTGGTTGAGAGAGTTTATCTATTATAACTGAGTGAAGAATAGTATTGAAGGCTTTGGCCAGGTCAAGGTAGGCAGTGTGTACTGTCTTGCTCTCATCCATGGCTTTGGTGACTGTCTCAAAGAAGTTGACCAAATTTAACAGGCATGATCTCCCCTTGACAAAACCAAACTGTGTGGGATTGGTGTTTGGAGGTTGTCAATGTCCTTCTTAATGAGGTCCATGATAATCCATTCTTTGGCCTTGCAGGTCAGCCTAGACAGGATGATGGTTCTATAATTTCCTGGATCATCGGTGGATGCTCCACCTTTGTGCAAGGGGACGACAGTGGCTGTCCTCCACTCGGTTGGGACCAAGCTGGTACTTAGGCTTTGGTTAAATAGGATGCCTAATGGTGCTGCAAGTTCCTGCCTGAGTTCATGTAGGATGCAGTCTGGGATGTTATTGGCCTTTGAGAGGGCATTGATGACTTGCTCCCTAGAGATAATGGGAGGGGGCAGGTACTGGGGATGTCCTGATTTACTGATGGGGGGACAGAGGGGTGAAGTTTTCATTGAACCTGTCTGCCAGCAGGTTGGCTATAGCTACAGTCTTTGTATATGTGGTGCCCTTGATCCCCAGTTCTGAGCAGATTTGAGTGGTTCCTTTGAGATTACAGACATATGTGAAGAAGTCCTTATGACTGTCTTTATTAGATGTGTCCAGTTTGGACTCAAAGTTTGCTTTGGAGGATTTCACTAGTGCTCTTATTTGCTTGTTCAAGCAAAGGAGAGATTGCTTCCAATTAGGCACCTACTCCTTCTTGGTCCTGGACAGCAACTTTTTCCTTTTATTATAGAGTTTATTTATTACAGATGTCCACCAGACAGGTCTACTGTTCCTTGAGGAGGAGGATTTTGTCCTGTCTGATATTCCTGATTCCATGCAACTATATAGATGCTTGTATAGTACTTTGGTGTAGATTTGGGCATATGTGCCAGTTCTTATGGATGGGGAGGGGGCTGTGAAGCTGTTTATATATTCCCTTAGGAGGTTGCAATCAGCTTTGGAGAAGTTTTTTTGTTTGACTCTAGGTGGTGGTGGTGGGGGGGTATTGGGTGAGATAGTAACTTTGAAAGTGACCCCTTTGTGGTCGGATTCTACCAGGGAGGATGACACTGTAGGAATGCTGCAGTGATTACTAATGTTGGTTAATACTAAGTCCAAGATATTATCACCTGTTGTGGGGTTGTGTTGTGTACTGCAATATAGCATTAGGTTCTTTCTCCACAACTATGCTATAATAAGCTGAAAGTGTATGAATCCGGGATTGATGCTATATGGAATTTCTTTCTTTTTACTTAAATCCTCTGTTAACCATTTTATGCCATTTTCTTTTATTATCTCTTCATTATTGCCTAATACAGCCCATACTGAACTATGGTCTAAAAATTCTTCTTCTACCCCACCTACCACTTTCTTCATATCACATGAATAAATAACATAATCTCACTCTATTTTAAAAATCACCCTTTGAATATCCACTCTTTACTTTCTCTACACTCAAGTTTCTACATTACATCACTTCTTTTATCACGTTTACATCTTGTGTTATTTTCATTTTTTCTTTTCTTACTTGACAGTTATTATTACTGACATGTTTACGATTGCATATATATTTTTAATGTTTCAAACATGTTTTTTCTTTCTGACATATTTATATTTGCTTATATTACTATTAGCCTCACACAATTTCTGTTTTTCCTCAAGTCAGATATCATCACCTTCCTAGTATCACAATTGTTGCATCTAATAATTTCCTTTCATCTTCATTTATTCACACCCCTAGGCCAGAACATATTTCATATCCTGCTGACCATTATTTTCCCCTTACAGCTTAAATGTTTTTTTTTTTACTTAATACATCTTGTATCCAGCAAACATAATACAGCTGTCTTTTTCTTTATGCACCATTCATCAAAACTCTCACTTCATTTCTTATACTGTTCATATTTATTCCCAAAATATACATAAATGATCCGTTTTTACATATTTTCTCCTCCTGTTCTTGATTTTTTTTCTTTTTCTATTTCCATAGATTGGATTTCTTTCTGTTCTTGATTTTTCTCTGTTTATGGGTCACCATCCTCCTCTTCTTCACTCTGTCATACTTATTTTCTGTTTGTATCTAAATCTCTCCTACCATTAGTCCTTCCACTTGCTCATTTTCTTCGCCTTGAGTTGTTTTTTTCCCCTTTTCTTCACTTACATCAGCCATTTCACTTTCTTCGTTATTTTCTACATATTACCTTTCCTCCCTCTCAGTTACATTTTCATGTATCTGTTCATTTTCTAGCACATATCACTCAAACCAAAAATGGCCAGACTCATTGCATTCCTTACAAAATGGTCTACAATTTCTAGCAGTATGGTCTTGCTCCTCACATTGCCAATTATCTTCTTTTTGTACATACATTTCTGTTATCATGCATTTTTATGTCATGAGTTTTATTACATGCTGTGAGAAAAAAAGTTTTAAGTTCAAATTTCTCTATGTCTGAAGTTCTAGAAACGTTTTAAGTTCAAATTCCTCTATGTCTGAAGTTCTGAATTGCACAATCAGTTTTCTTTTTAACTGCAAGCCAAAGTTCTGAAATAATAGTTTTTCAAAGGGAATGTTTTTTTCAACAATAATTTTTTTCTGCACTTTTGAAAAAGCCTGAAAAGTTACTTCACAAAAGTCTTCTGACCCAAAATATATCAAAACTCTTATATTTTTTCTAAAGCAAATCCTAAAGGCACTTACATATTTTTCCTATACATCCTTTCTGTTATCCACAGTACCAAGTTGCAGATGCATATTCTTAAAACTGATTACTCCATTAGTCAAACATGCCTCTGTATTTTCAGGTTCTGTAATCTACTTCTCTGCCACAGTGTCAGCTTCATTATCAGACTGTTCCTGCAACACTGACTCTATCACAACACTCCAGCTTGTCTCCTCACCTTCATTTGGTTCTCCTTCCTTCATTAAGTTCTCTTGTATCTCTGTATCCAAATCTCCTCTCTCCAACTTTATAACTAGGATGTTTTACTATGATTCTCTCTTTCCAGAATGTCTCCAGCATCAGTGCTTACTCCTTCCCCCATCTTGGAATTTTCCAAGCATTAGTGACAGCCATCTGGTTCCATCATCAGTATAGCCTGACATGTTACAGCAAGAGGTTCTCCAGTTTGATTCTCATCTGGAGTACCTTCTGTGTGGAGTCTGCATCTGAAGCATTTCTCCCCGGGCCTCCTCTGAAAATTGGCTTTGTTCCAAGTCAGACTTTCCCAGTAAACAAATGTTAAATAAATAAATATATAAATGTTGTAGTCTGTCAGTATTATGTCTGCAGTCCTGTCATTCTGTGTGCCTCCACAACACTCAGACCAGTACAGGAAAGTGCAGCATAGTGTTGTGTAGATAC
This sequence comes from Protopterus annectens, assembly GCF_019279795.1. Lineage (NCBI taxonomy): Eukaryota > Metazoa > Chordata > Ceratodontiformes > Protopteridae > Protopterus > Protopterus annectens. The sequence continues at coordinate 1,888,639,577 of NC_056735.1, forward strand.
TTGTTCATACACTGCAGTTATGCATTCCCTCCCCCCTTTTGTCTAACAGTCACATGAATGCTACAACTTAAACAAAAACAACATTAGGCCCACTCATGACACTGTGGTAAGGTACTGCTCTACACACTTGACTGCCCCCGTGCAACAAACATATTTGCATGGAGTTCTATCTTTAACTGCTCCTTGTAAGCAGTCTTGTGGAGTGTACCCCTGCTAACCTTTTTCAGCCCTGTAACTATTCCTTTCTAGCTTTCCCTTAGTACTTCAGTGTTGTACAATGTTTATATGCACACTAATAACCTAGCTCCACACAGTAGTTTATCAAAGAACACTTTAAGAAAACAGAGCAGCAAAGGAAATGTGAGTAAAATGAATTACCTGTCTTTAACAGTTAGTACTACTACTTTTCCCCTTTCCAATCTATTTTGTACAGGTGTTCAGGGTTTGTCATCAGTGCTCTCTGTCTTCTTCTGTAGCGCATTGAGGGTCTAGGTATCCACCAGGGCTTATACCACATATATTTGGGCCTTGCAGCATGACATATTATATTCATTATGGTGTAAACAGAACATTTGTAGATGATAATGTGAATATGAGGTCTATCACCCATACATGCACATCAAAGTGATAGTAGATGTGGAAATAAGTTGCATACAATATAACCTGTATGGTAGATTATTAATTGATATACAAATGTATATTTCATTGCATTGTGGGTAAAGTGACTCCCACTACCATACTGCATTTCCATTTTTCAGTAAAATGTAGTGTTGTGACATTTTCAAGTTGGTAATATACACAATAAACTAAATATGTGCATCACAGTATCTGCATAACATGGTAATATATATGTGACAAAGCACAGAACTGGATAATAATTATGCATCAGACATAATCAGAGCATAACAGACGTCACTGCAAACTTCACTCTGGAAAAAAAACACAAAAGTTTAATATATATTTTAAATAGTATATGCCACTAAATGGAAAACACATCACTGACTATATAATACTATAAAGGAAAATGACAACCCAAAATATATATCTTTAAAACTGTGTAAATTACTTGCAATAAACAAACGCAAGCTGTGTGACAGTTATACACCTGCACTACCATATTCCAAAAAAATATTTGATGACAACCTATACAGCACATGACCAAATAAGAAATAACCACTGCAGAAGACACCACCCGTATCTACTTTTATAAATATTTGCTGCCCAGCTAATAGTGCGAATGTCTAAAAATTTGTGACATAACTAAAATCTGAGATTACTGTATCAAGTAACAAGCATCAAGCTACCACCAGCAACCTACAAGTGAACATTTACAATGCAAACACATTGCTTCCCCCAGAAGCACTACATAACAAATAATCACCTTTTAGATTGTGGCAGCAAAGTGTAAAGGAACATAGGGTTGCCAGTACAAATAGGTTTATTACATTATGTACAATAAAAGATGCCTGCATCAGTTTATTATGTCTGTTAAAATTTACAAGTATAACATAGACAAACCTAATTAGTATTGCATGATGGGAAAACAAACATCACCATTTGCATATGGCTATCAGCTCAGGATACAGCGACTGATATGACAAAAATGAAATCTCTGCTGGAGATATCCACCAGTGACATCAACAGAACACACATGCAACCCATATCTCTCTCTCTCTCTCCTGATGTTGATCCTGTAGATAATGCATCTGTTAGATAAATATCACCCTGGCAATCTTATTGTCTACCTGTTAGGAGATACAAAATACAAGGTAAATGTTAATACATACCACAGACATATGACTTATGCAGTAGTAAATCTAATTTAGCAATACAATCAGTTATGTACTGCAATATATCATTAGGTTCTTTCTCCACAACTATGCTATAATAAATTGAAAGTGTATGAATCCGGGACTGATGCTATAGGGAATCCAACATGCTTAGTTTGCAGACTGTCAGATGTGTCTGTTTAGTAATAGGCAAGCATAAACATGTAGTCAGCTTCTATACTGTGGAACCATCCTAAATTATATTGACACTCCAGCACACAGGGATATGTGACACTAACTTAGAAGATACTAGATGCATACCAATGCACACATCATATTCTGACACCAAAGTATGAAATATTGCCTGTTGAGTTCCGCATACTGTGCTACACCCATCTGGATATGTTAATATTGTAATGCTTGTGTAAGATTTTAGTAATTGTTTTACAACCAGTAAAGATAAACGTTTTGGTCTTGCAGTCATAGTTCTCACATATGTACAATATACAGACATGTTAAAATATATATGGACCTAATTTACAGCATCGATGTTTGAGAACATCAAACTTCATATGGTCAAGACTCTATGACTGACATTCCTAAATGTCAGAAATTACAGAAACACCAAAAACTGTTTTTTTTTTTTTTTTGCATTGGGCAAGCCCCCTACACCCCCACACCACTTATTAATTATATATACACCAACTCTGCGATGATAGTACAGTGGGGAAAACGGCAAATTCCCCGATCCCCACTGTACTGCAATCTCAGTACAAACAGTTTGACATTTTGGAACATTGATCATATGGTCTCGACCACATGCAATTTGATGTTTTGAAACATTGCTAAATTGAAGTGGACTCATATATGTGTATATATGTGTGTGTGCGTGTGTGTGTGTGTGTGTGTGTGTGTGTGTTTGTATATATATATATATATATATATATATATATATATATATATATACCCAAACATCTCTATTGATGGAGGGAAAGACAGCTAAATATGTGTAATAACACTATAAATATAAATATGCAATAATAAAGTGTACTGTCTTCTTGTAGTCTACATTTTTCCATTTGGCAAGTATCAGGACACACAGATGTCTGTGTCTAAGTAGTGCTATGTCTGTGCGCTAGAAATATCATACAGGAAAAAATATGTTATACACTTCATTTGCACTGCTACCACTATTGTATGAGGTATTCAAAACATGAGTATATATAAATATGCATACATATATATATATATATATATATATATATATATATATATATATATATATATATATACACACACACACACACACACACACACACATATATATATATATATATATATATATTTTTTTTTTTTTTTTTTTGCTTTCTTTGATTAACTTGTAAAAGATATACATATATATAAGAATGCATTAACTTATATATACACACATACACACATGAGTGCGCGTGCACGCACACACACACACATACACACACATAACTGATCCAACACATATTTTGCATTATTTATTTTGTGAGCTATACATGCTGTACTTCACAGTGTTGTTCCTTCTGTAACTTTCATACAAATACAAAACGTATATATCTGTCTTAACAATATATAGATACAAATACATAAATAAATATAGATATATATGTCTAAATATGTGTAGTTATTTATGTATGTATAAAAACACAGATATATATCTGTACATAGGAATATGAAATATTTATATATATATATATATATATATATATATATATATATATATATATATATATATTTATATAGTCCCGCCTCATGTCAAAACATAGACAGTCAACAGGTACAGGGTCTTCTTGTCAGCCCAGTTGGGTGCCCAGATGGGCCTCAGCCTCTGCTCAGTTGACATCTCTCTTGAAAGTTATAGATGGGTTTTGTAAGTGCTGTCAGAAAATTGCTCACTGATGCACCACTATAAACAGGTAGCAAAATAATGATCTGGAATTGTGGCATTGCCACATTTTAAATTTGGCAGAATGAGACTGACATAGACTTCCTTTACACATGCACAGACATTGGCTAATATTGGACATCTGCACTGAACTCTGAACATTTATGACAAACTATTGGACAGTGCACCAAAATGCAAGAGTTTTCTTGTACATATGCAAATAAGACTCAGAAACATCCTGTGCTAATGTAGCTCATTAATTATGTATGGTGCAAATGATATTTAAGTGAGGCATGCGTTTATGTCCTTAAATCTCCAAGTATCTCTTATTACATTCGGAAATAGTAAGCTAATAGAAAACTCCACTACTTGTGTGCCTATATTCTTATATTTTTTACACATGAAGTCGAAAGTCAACAGGTGACTGTTTCCACAGGATTCTTCGGATTGATGTGATTCCTCTTTTAAATCCTTTAGCTGATGCATCGGAGTCAGTGACTGCCAGTAATACAGAGATGCAGGTACTGTTTCTGACACAGTTCAAAGAATAGTGAATAAGCTTTATAAGTTTAAGTGACTCCACTTGGAGGTGGCTCTATACCATGAAATCATTCCTAGCTGTCTGAGAGTGTTAAAAATGCTGACCTACGGTAACACTTTCCCAAACCTCTTGAAACAATGGCAGGCTCCTACATGAAATAATTAATAGAGTTTTTCCTCCCAATGAGAATGCCCTTTTTGAAGAGGTGAGGGATTTACAAAATGAGATTTTATTGAAGTTTTTTACAGACTTTATCAGGGACAGTCTTGAAGTCTTGTATAAGAACACTACCTGCTATGAAAAGAGACTGCAATCCATGAAAATGAAGAAACGGCAACGTGATGCTGCAGATTGTAAGATGGGTACGGTCTTTTCATGGCCAAAGAGAACCACATGTGTGAGTTGCCTAGAGCAGCTGATATGGAGGAAGACATAGACTTAGTTGATAGAACTGTCAATCCTAAAAGTGGTATTGAGTCCCCTGGTTAGGCTGAGGCTAAACAAGGAGTGAATAATTGTGTTGTGCAAACTAATACTTCTAACTCACAAGTTTTTACTACCAACTTGACTTCATTTCCTTTTCCCTTGCGCAAACCTCTAACTATCACCATGGATCACAGGAAGAGCAGATCCAAGAGTCTGGTGCGAAGGGGTCATATTCGCCAAGCCCATGTGTCAGTGAACAGACAAACAAGAATGAAAACACGGAACAGACCATGAATGAATTAGTTGTGAATTTATCTTCCATTGTGTTGACACTTGACCAGCGAGCCCTTTTGAACAAAGGGCTGTCATTTATTCCTGCCAAGAGATCATGTTTGCTTGATATACTTATGGATTTGAGGATGTTTGCTAGGAATGTTTCTGTTTCTGTTATTTTTCCACAGCAATTGGCTGATGCTAACATCTTTAAGAAACCTAGGGTTTTTGTTCCTAAACTGCATCCTTCTGTCAAGATTTTTCTTTTATGTGTACAAGAGATTAGATATGCTTTTGCTGAAGGACACATTACTTCCTTTTTTAACTTTACTGCACCTGAGTACAATGCATTACAGGAGCTTAAGGGTTTGTCTTCCATAGAAACACAACCTGCTGACAAAGGGGACTGGGTTGTTGTCATGGATAACGATTTTTAGTTTGAATGTATGAATGAATTATTGAGTGATACATCTACTTATTTCTAAACAGCAGGTCATACATATTATTGAGAAAATTGCTTTTTTGATATTTGATCGGTTGATGACAGGTATGATATCTGAAGATCTTTTTAAGTGTTTTACAGTTGAATAACCACTCATACCAATCCTGTATGGACTACTGAAGATTCAGAAAAACCCTATTTGCCCACCCATGCACCCAGCTGTTTTGAGCAAGGGTTGGGATATGGAACCTTTATCCATTTTTGTGGAGAAGAATTTGCTAAATATAGTTTTGAAGGACACTAAGTCATTTCTAAAAATTTATATGATAAGGTTTCTAAATTTCAGCTAACAAGAGATTTAATTTTGTGACAATGGACATAGCATCCCTAGTTACAGTTATTCCAAATATATGGGGGATTGATAATATAAAGACATTTCTTAATCGCACATAGTGTTTTACCCATAATAAGATGGAAGTTTTGTGCACTCTCCTCCTTGAGATAATTTTGAAGAATAATGTTTTTGTCTTTAGGGAAGATTTTTACCCACAAAAAGCTAGCATGTGCCAATAGTTACTCCAGCCTTGTATTAGCACAATGGGAATCCAGTCAAGTGCTGAATAATAATAACTTTTGTCGACATGTGTTTTATTATAAGCAATTCGTGGATGACATAATTTTGTTATGGGATGGCTCTCTTGAGCTTCTGGTAGAGTTCATTGGATTTTTACATACTACCACTTCTTTTCTAGAATTTATGCACAAGTATACTCGTGAATGTATAGAGTTTCTGGATGTGACCATTAGTAGGTCTGAGTTAGGGTTAATAAAGACAGGTTTATATGAGAAAGCGTGCAAGAAGAATTCATTACTACATAAAACAAGTATGCATCCTCGACATATATTGAGAAATATACTTAGGGGTTAATTTCTTAGGTTGATGAGGTTGCATAATGATTATTTGTCTTTAGATAAAAGCATTTGACAGTTTGAAATCAGATTTTTCTAGTAGGGGTTACACAGAAAGTGAGATAGATGCATGCAAAGTCCAGGTACGCTCTGAAAGGGACGGGAGAGGAAGAGCTTATTTTGTAGATCGAGAACTTGAGAACAACAGTTTACATGATTGGATAACTTGTAGACAAGTAAGGGTTCTCTTGACTTATTCAAGTGACAGTAATTTTTTTGTGATATTATAAAGAACAACTGGAATATCTTGCATGCATCTGATGATTTGAGATAGGGTATTTCTGAAGTACCACAGTTTTCATTTAGGAATAATCTGTCTTTGAAAAGACAGTTACGTTATAGAAAACATACAGACAATTATATACTAATGTCACAACGTCAAGAGACACATCCATGTAGGAAATGTAATGCGTGCAGTTCTATCCATTCTTTGATGACTTTTGGTCATCCTGTACTTCGTTTCTCTATATTATGTGCATTTTATGCAGATTGTACCACTAAGAATTTAGTTTACTATTCATATTGTACTGTGTGGAATGCATTTTATGTAGGTAAAACAAACTGTTCCCTTAAAGAGCGGATACTTGAACATATGACAGATATAAGGAATGTGAAGACCACTAATGCATTAGCTCAATATACTGAGCAGGAAGCCACCATAAATTTAAGTTCTTTGTGCTTGAAGTTATTTATAAGGATATTGGAGGAGGGGATGTGAAGAAGAAGACTGAGCTAAGAGAGCAAACCTGGATTTTGAGTTTAAGTGCAGATACATTTCCCGGTATTAATGAGTCTGTCTCTTTAAAACCAACTTTGAGGGCATGTACACCCCCATTGATGTAGTTAATTGAATGCTTGAGATTTTATGATTATTTTGATTTTAAAGGTGTTTTTGATGCTTGATATTGAAGTAATAAGCTATTTATTTATTTGAATGGCTTTTTATTTTAATAATTTCATATTTATTGTAGCTCTGCATTACATGTACATGTTGGTGTGACCAACCTAAGATGTACCTCTTTGGACTCATGAAAAGAGACCTAGAGGAGCTCTCTGATCTTGTAGCCCAGGTAGGTATGACCTTAGCCTTGAGTAGCATCCTTCTGTCACCCAAAATGACATCACAGTACAATTGACTTCAACAATTGGCTACATTTCTGGTGTCATCCAAAGGGGATCCAGTATCTGTCTGCCTGGGATGACATGATCGACAGTCCTCGATGCTTTGCCAGAGATGGCCTGCATCTGTCACCTCTGGGATTCCAAAATACTGGCCAAGACTCTTGCCACCCCTATAGTGCCTTTTGTAGGCAATGCCCTGAAGATAATTTACCACCGTAACTTCTGCAAGCAAACGCATCCTAAGGGTTATGCTATTCAACACCAGAAGTCTAAGTCTCAAAATGCACTTGCTCAAGTCACTCCTTAAACTGGAGAACATCAACATCTGGGCAATAACAGAGACCTGGTTCAAGGCTCCTGAGAACACCCCTGCGCTACCAGGTTACAATGCATATCACACCTTTCAACCCCTAAATCTGGACCAAAGCTCTAAAGGTTCTGTTGACCAAAGCCCCAAAGGCGGAGGTGTATCTATCTTCATAAAAGATAATGCACACCTCCAGACTAGTTGCCCAACATAATGCATCAGAGATACTTCAGCAGCAGCTAACACTGGATAAAACTGCAATCTATGTTGTAGCCTGCTATAGATCCCCCACGATGTCCCAAGACTCCCACTCTGGATTCCTGAACACTGTGGAAAACATCAAGGTTCATTCTAATACTCTTGTACTGGGAGAATTTAATTACTCCTCCATTAGCTTGGACAACTACTTCTGTTCAAACTCATTTGCCCAACATTTTCTGGAATTCATAAATTCCAATGCCCTGGACCAACTCATCCTCACCCCCACCATAGGTAAAAACATTCTCGACCTGATCATTACAGACATGGGAAACTGCTGCTCTACACCAATAATCAACCCCTCCCTGGTTAGATCTGACCATAGGTTAATCACCATTGATATCCAAATCCCACCCCCACCCCCAAAAAGGAAACCACAGTGAAGAACATCTCCAAAGCTAATTTTGAGCTTCTAAAGACAGAAGTGGCAAGCTTCACACATCCACCCTCCCTATTGATGTCTTGTTCTTATACTTGGTGGCTTTGCAGTTGCCTGCCCATACTGTATATTTGATCTGGGACACTCCTACCAGTCTAGTGTCATTAGCTCATTCTACCTAACACAGAGAAAACATTTCAGAAGACCAACCCACTTAGGTTCTTAACATTGAATTATCTTCTGTTCCTGCTTTCTCCTTTTCCACTGTACTAAAAAAAAATGTTAAGGCTGTTTCCTGCCTTTCCTGTAACTAGTCTAGTCCAGATAATGATTTGCTGTATCCAGGACTGTTTGGAAGCTCCTGAGCCCCCCAAGCCTTTCTGTGTTGGAGGGAAGCCTTCTAGCTTATCAGTGGGAGTGGTAAGCACTAGGTAGTCTATCTACCACATAAGAAGTGGTTTCTGACCCAGAAATTGTAGTTGTTGGCTGTTTGGGCAGTTTTTACATCTCTCTCAACTTTCTGATTTAAAAGCCCACATTTGCACTTGTTTCCCTCCTTTCCTGTAACTAGTCTAGTCCAGATACAGATTTGCTATATTCAGGACTGTTTGTAAACTTCTGAGCCCCTCAAGCCTTTCTGTGTTGGAGGGAAGCCTTCTAGTTTATCAGTGGGAGTGGTAAGCACTAAGTAGCCCATGTACCACAAGAGGAGTGGTTTCTGGCCAAGAAATTGTGGTTTATTGGCCATTTGGGCAGTTTTTTCCATCTCTTTCAACTTTCTGGTTTAAAAGTCTGCGTTTGCACTTGTTTCTCCCCTTTCCTGTAACTAGTCTAGTCCAGATACAGATGTGCTGTATCCAGGACTGTTTGTAAGCTCCTGAGCGGTGCCAAAGTCTGCTCTTCAATTTGTCCCTTAGATCTACTAGTTCTCTCCTCTCCTGCACTTATACAACTTATTAGTCTAGCACTTTACCAGACTTCTTGTAGCAGTTATTGTAGCACACAAAAGTGCTACCAGCACTAAATGTTCTACAAGGAAACAGATCCAGTACTTATTATCAATTCCCACCCCTCCAGGTATGTCTAAAGGTCAGTTCCCTGTGCTTTCTCCTATTAACATGGTGAACTTAGGCATACTGAGACAATGTAGCAACTGCCTCATGTACACCAACAACCCTCTCCTCTTACCTCCCAACACTCAGACTTGCGAGACATGCACTTATATCTTCAAATTGGAAGCCACACACTTTCCAGCCAAGATTGGAATAGCTGGTCAAGAGGAGAAGGTCAACACTTGCACATGGAACACATAGCCCTCCAGAACACACACTAGCACTGCCTTCACATAAAAACACAAACCACACACCCACCTTCGCAGAGTCTCTCAATAAAAATCTACCCAAGCAGCAGATACCTCCAAGGCAGAAGTGCACTCAGCCACCACAACACAGCACTAATCATGAGACACATAACTCTCCTAAACAGTGTGCCACTCAACAAAGCCCCTAAGGCAAAACAGCATGCACAACACACTAGTCATAGGTGACTCGATAGTGAGGCACACTGATGTCTCACTCACTAGGTTGAATAAGGAGAAAGTAACAGTCAGCTGCCTGTCAGATGCCAGGATCTGTCACATAACGCATGCACTCAGGTCCCTCAACAACAGGTACAAATATGAATCTGTTATTGTACATGTGGGTGTGAATGATCTGAGACTTACCTCCCTGGACTACATGAAAAGAGACATGGCAGAGCTCTTGGATTATGTGGCCCAGGCAGGTATGACCCTAGCCTTGAGCAGCATCCTACCATCACCCAGAATGATACCATAGTACAAGCAGGCAATAATTGATTTCAACAATTGGCTAAGTTTCTGGTGTCATTCTAAGGGGATCCAGTATCTGTCTGCCTGGGATGAGATGTTTGACAGACCTCGATGCTTTGCCAGAGATGGCTTGCATCTGTCACCCTTGGGATTCTGGATACTGGCCAAGGCTCTTGCCACCCCTATAGTGCCTTTTTTAGGTGATGTTCCAAAGACCAAATTATCACCATAACAGCTACAGACAAATGCAATCTGAGGGTCATGCTGCTCAGCGCTAGAAGTCTAAATCTCAAAATGCACTCGCTCAAAGCACTCCTTAAAATGGAGAACATCAATATTTGTGCTATAACAGAGAACTGGTTCAAGGCAGCAGAAAGCACCCCTGCACTACCAGGCTATAACTCATTCCACACCTTTCAGCCCCCGAACTTGGACCGAAGTTCCAAAGGTGGTGGTGTTTCCATATTCATAAAGGATGCACACATCTCCAGACTGGTAGCCCAACATAACGCATCAGAAATACTTCAGGTGCAGCTAACACTGGGTAAGACAGAGAATCAGGTTGTAGCTTGCTATAGGTGCCCAACTATGTCCCAAGACTCACACTCCATGTTTCTAAGCACCCTGGAGAATATTAGGGTCCAACCTAACACTCTCTTAATAGGCTACTTCAACTACCCCTCCATTAACTGGGAAAACTACTCACGTACCGATACACTTGCCCAACGTTTCCTGGAGTTCATTAATTCCAATGCCCTGGACCAGCTCTTTCTTATCCTCACTAGAGGTAGCAACATCCTTGACCTGGTCATTACTAACATGGGCGACTGCTGCTCTACACCAGTAGTCAGCTCCACCCTGGTTAGATCCAACCACAAACTAATCACCTTGGAAATCCATACCCCCCCCCCACACACACACACACACACACACACACACACACACACACACACACACACACAAAGGAAACCACCATGAAAAACTTCTGCAAAGCTAACTTTGGGCTCCTAAAAACAGAGATGGCTAACTTCACGGCACTCATGCAAATGGAGAATAATTGTATGACCGCCGAATCGTACACCAATGCACTGTACGAACACGTAAACAAATGCATGGATCTTGCCATACCCAATAGAATCAAGACACTCTCCTCCAAATAAAGGAAGCCAATCTGGTGGTCCTCTGCCATAAACAAACTCTACAACAGAAGGAGGAAACTGATGCAGAATAAGGTGAAGTCCCAAGACTGGAAAAACTCCCTTATCAGCCTCAACAAAAAGTTAAGATCCCTCCTCAAATCCTCTAAAGCTAGCTATGAAAACAGAATTGCAGAAGATAGTAAAGACAACCACAAGGCCTTCTACAGTTATGTAGAGAATCTCCATGGCAATACCCAGATTTGATTTGAGCTACTGCACAATGGTACCTCCTATACCGAGCCAACAGATATTACCAGTATACTGGCTGACAGATTCAGTGCCAGCTTTACCTCCCCCCTAAAGGTTCAATCACGATACAGTAGATTGCCACACACCCAGTATTACTGCTGCATAGGTTAAAACAGCACTGTACAAGGCCAAGAATACAGCTTCTATGGGACCTGACAATATCCCTGGCTGTTTTCTACATGAACTACAGAGTGAACTGGCACCTCACCTGTGTGCCCTGCTCAATCACAGCCTCACCTCAGGCTTTGTCCCTACCGAATGGTGCACTGCTACAGTCATCCCTCTCCACAAAGGAGGAGCGACTACAGACCCTGGGAACTATCACCCCATTAGCCTGACAAGCCTGATATGCAAAGCTATGGAACACATCATCATGGACCTAATAAACAAGGATATAGGGAATCTCCAAACTCTGGATCCCACACAGTCTGATTTTATGAAGGGTAGATCATGCCTGCTCAACTTGGCTGACTTCTTTGAGTCAGTCAACAGAGCTGTGGATGAAGGCAAGGTGGTTCATACAGCCTACCTTAATCTGGCCAAGGCTTTTGTTACTATTCCCCACTCAGGAATCATAGAAAAACTCACCTACTAGGCATCAACCCTTATATCACTAGGTGGGTTGCAAACTGGCTCACAAGTAGAACCCACAGTGTGAAATTAGCTGACTCCAAGTCAGATTGCCAACTAGTCACGAGTAGAGTCCCACAGGGTTCGGTCCTGGGTCCTCTTCTGTTTGGTATCTACTTCTCTGAAGTCCAGGCCAACATGAAGGGACTCTGGCTGACAAAGTTTGCAGCAGAAGATTGCAAGTTGGGAGCTATTATTACCTCAAAAACAACACTTCCAGCACCAAAGGGTGATAGAAACATTCCAATTTAATGTGGCAGCTCCAGCAAATGGTATAAAATTAAACCATGTAAGCAGACTGGTTTCGGCAAAACATACCCTTCCTCAGTGCAATGACAATACAAAGCACACACAATGCATTTAAATAGTCATCCTAATCACAAAACAACCATTTCATTGGATGATCAAGTTAAATCATTAAGGCCAGGTTTAAACAAAGCCCACAACCTAACAATCCAACTAGATTCTTTTTTATTTAACATAGTATGCCAACCTGTCTTAAACATTCTATTCCCTGTGACATTATCAATAATAACAAATTTAAACTGAGCAGTGACATGGGTCATTGAATGTTTAAATAATGAACTAGACATTATCAGGAGGCAGCCATCATAACACATATTATTATTACCTATAGTCATGGTATTTTGACATTTTGGGGGAATATTGTCTCAACACAATGTGATTCTGTTTTACACAGTATTAGGGTTTGTCATGTTAAATCATGATTTGGTGCTGAATAAGCATCATTCACTACTGATTGTACTTATGATATCTATATAATCTGTGTGAACAGTGTTATCATATATTAAGATTCTGGTTTATATCACATTTGAGTCTTTTTGTATTGTTCAGTTTACCCTCTTTTTGCTGTTGAAAGGGGGTTACTGGATTATATAATTAATATCTTTGAGTCTGTTTTTCAGACATCATGGACCTTATTAAATTTTTGGAAGGTCTCTCTGCAGATAGGGATGACCTGAATGTGTTTGGATTGGGACATACCTCCTCGGACAATTCTATACTGGGCCAAAATGATCCTGCAAATATATGTTCATCATCCTTTTTTAAATTAACTAAAAGCATGAAGTCTCTCAGAACTAATGTTTGGCATCTCAAACTCTTTAAGACATACATGGCACGGGTAATTTCTCCCCATGGCCTTAGGGTTCGCATTCAGCCTTTGATCAGTTTAGCCGATGACTTGTTACTTGAGGAGTGGGCTCAAGCCCAGCATAAAGCATCCATGGCCTTTGTTGAAGTCCTCATTCCATATTATGAGCGCACAATTGATAAACTCATTCTTGAGGTGAAAGCCATACGTGAGGAGGTTAGCTGATTTGAAGGGGAACCTTTTTTTGCTAAGTATCTTAACCAATTAGCTAAAGATCTACTTACTTTAGAGCAATAACTCAAAGCTAAAAAGACCCACAAATTTAACTGTGACCTCATGAACTATGAGAGAGGCAAACTTTTTGGCTTACAAAAAAATGTTAGATTTGTTGAGCAGGAAAAGATTAAACCAGCTTTTAAGAGGAAGAGACCCCACTCCATACTCAAAAAAGGCCCTAGTGGCCGCAGTGGTACTTCAAGGGATGATTCATCCTCCGCCACTGATATTGAAATTACCCCTACTTCTGATTCACCTGTAGCCAATAAATGCTTGAGTACTGACCCTTTACGGGGGTAGGGGGGTAGGCATAGAGGAGGCAGGAAACATTGGACCTGTAAACAACATTCAACATCTTTTAGACTTGATTCTACCACATTAAGGGACACTAATAATGTGCATAACATCTCCACCTATCCACTTTCTGATACTGAAATAGACTTACTGAATAAGGGTCTCAATTTTGCCCCTGGTTTCTTTGTCAATGAAGATACATTTGCTAATGATGTTTCGAACTTTTCTTGTTTGTTGAATCTAAGATTGTTTTTTGGTGATGGTACCCAAGCTCAAAGGTCTACTGATTTTCATTTCTGTAAATCTTCTTTTATGCCACCCATGGATAAACACATTGCCATTGTTAAAGATTGTGTGCTTAAGGACTTACACTTCAATAAATTTCTTTTCACTAATATGAGGCATAACTTTACACACGAGCAACAGCAGATGTTAACTAGGCTTAGGGATAACCATGACTTGGTTATTTTACCGGCAGACAAAGGTGATGCGGTCATGGTCATGGATTGGCCAATGTACTTGGCAGAGGCCGAGAGACAATTGTCTAATGGTCAATTCTACATGCATATGCCGTTAGATCCAACATTAAAATTCAAAGAAGAAATAGATAGATTTCTGAACCTTGCCCTTGAGGAAGGCATTATTAATTAAAAAAGTTGTGCCACCCGACTGTTTCTGATCCCCAATCTCAATATCTCTATCTATTGCCTAAAATTCATAAAGATTTATCTAAACCACTGGGCAGGCCCATAGTATCGGCAGGGGGTCACTTACAGAACCATTAGCTGCTTTTCTTACTAAATATTTACAAACATTATTGCCAATGGTCAGGGCTGGGATTCAGGACACTACCCAATTTTTACAGATTGTGATGGATACACAGTTGGATCCTAGTTGGCTAATGTGCACATTGGATGTGACCGCCCTTTACACTAATATCCCCCATTGGGCTGGGTTAAAGGCCATCCAATTCTGGCTGGATAGGGCCAATATATATTCACCAGGCTTTAATACTCTACTTGTCTGTCTGACCGAACATGTGTTAACCAAGAATGTGTTTTATTTCCACGGTATATGTTACTGGCAGGTGAAAGGCACCGCCATGGGGGCATCTTTTGCCCCCATTTATACTGACCTTTTTAATGGGTTATATCAAGGGAATAAATCATTTATGACGCTGGCCATAATTTGTATCTTGATGAGACTGACATTTGGCGACGTTATCTGGATGATTGCTGGATGGTGTGGAGGGGGGATGACACATATGTACACGAATTTGTCCATTACCTTAATGAGAATAAGTGGGGTATCCAGTTTACATTAAATTTTCATATCAATCAGATTACATTCTTGGATGTCACTATTACTAGAGAGTTAGATCATACCCTTAGGACTGAGGTTTTTTTATAAACATCCAACACCTTACTTCATGCCAACAGTCATCACCCATGACACATCATCTGCAACATCCCCAAATCCCAATTTCTTAGGATAAGGCGTATATGTTCCTCAGATAACTCATATTATTATTATCAACAGGATCTAAAAAACAGGTTTCTCAACAGAGGAT
Organism: Protopterus annectens; assembly: GCF_019279795.1. Taxonomy (NCBI): domain Eukaryota; kingdom Metazoa; phylum Chordata; order Ceratodontiformes; family Protopteridae; genus Protopterus; species Protopterus annectens. The sequence goes on from NC_056735.1 coordinate 1,888,655,138, forward strand.
ATGACATTGACAATATTAGGGAGGCTAGTCATTTTGCCTCACAGCAAACTAAATTTTCCCTGTTGCAATATCAGCATACTTCCAGGGATGATAATCGAGGTGAGCCAGTCCGTTTTGTCACCACTTTTGGGCAAAATATTAATACCTTAAGGCAAGTTATTGACCATCGTTGGAACATTCTTATGGCTAATGATAAACTTTCTGAGCTTCTTTCTTTGAAATGCCTTTTTTCTTATCGACAGGGTCCCACTTTGGGGTCCTACTTTAATCATTATAAACATAAGATGCCCTCTAATACACAGCAGATCACATTATTTGGGGACAAATTGGTGGGGTGCATACCCTGAGGTCACTGTTCAGCATGCATTCACATACTTAAGAGTAAACAATTTACAAGCAGCAATACATCTAAGGTATATGATGTTTTGTGTTTTGGCAACTGTAGCTCTGACTGGGTCATATACTTAGCCACTTGTTCCTGTTCTGCCTTTTACGTGGGGCAAACATCTAGGTCACTGAGGGTTCATATTTCCGAGCATCTCAGTGACATAAGAAATAAAAGAGCATCTAGTTCATTATTTAAACATACAATGACCCATGTCACTGCCCAGTTTAAATTTATTATTATTGATAAGGTCACAGGGAATAGAATGTTTACGACAGGTTGGCATACTATATTAAATAAAAAAGAATCTAGTTGGATTGTTAGGTTGTGGGCTTTGTTTAAACCTGGCCTTAATGAGTTAAGTTGATCATCCAATGAGATGCTTGTTTTGTGATTAGGATGACTATTTAAATGCATTGTGTGTGCTTTCTATTGTCATTGCTCTGAGGAAGGGTATGTTTTGCTGAAACTGGTCTGATTACATGGTTTAATTTTATACCATTTGCTGGAGCTGCCACATTAAATTGGAATGCTTCTATCACCCTTTGGTGCTGGACATGTTGTTTTTGTGCTACATTTACTTGGTTTAGTCCATGCACTGGCTGTACCTGCAGATTTCCTTGTGTGGAACTAGCTATTATTAACTCCCCAAGTGATGTTGACATTCTACAGAATGGCCTCACTGAGACCAACGACTAGTGTCAGAACCATGGCCTTAAGCTCAATGCCAAAAAAAAGTGTCGTCATCCCCTTTGGAAAAAACCCGGTTCCCATGAATTACCACATTGATGGTAGTCCACTGAACACAGAAGGCATTATTAAGCGATCTGGGAACACAGGATGACAGCAACCTCTCTTTTGAACACCACATTGCCACTGTGGTCAGAAAGCCCTTCTATGTGGCACATCTCATTACTAAAGGTTTTACATCCAGGAAGAAAGAGGTCATTGTCTCCCTCTACTCTCCCTCATTAGGCCAATCATATAGTACAATGCTCCATTTGGCATGTACCTCACTAGACACCTGCAACAACTGGAGAGGCCGGAAAAGTACCTCACAAAGAGGATCCTAGGCCTTAAACACTTGTCCTATATGGACAGACTCAAAAAAACTCCAACTATTCTCTGTCTCATATCGCCTACTTAGAGGCGATCTCTGCTTGACTTACAAAGCCATGTCTGACCCAGCTCTGTTAAAAATGCTACATCTAAAGAAATCCCAATTCATGCACACCACATGCTCCAGAGACCTCAATCTCATTACCACAATTAACAGAACATGCTGGAGGGACAGATTCATAATCCAGAGACTGCCCATGCTATGGAATAGACTTCCCATACATGTCGAGCAGAGCACCTCGCTGACCCTCTTCAAGAGAAATCTTGATGAGTGGATGGGAAACAAAAAATTCACCCCGGGGATAACTCCAGTGGCTCTACTCGACAGAGGCACTGGGAACTAAGGTCAGGTGGCACTATGCCAGGGTAATCCTATGGCTAGGCTTGTAAAGGCCCCAGGACTATTAGCCTAGTACACATCTATGAACCTATGAACCATGGATCTGGGGAATGGGAGTATGGCTGCTGAATCATACAGCAAGGCACTGTATGAGCATTTACACAAGTGCATAGATTGGGCCATACCAAACAGAACCAAGAAGCTGTCCTCCAAAAAAAGGAAGCCAAACTGGTGGACCCCTGATATCAACAAACTCTACAACAGAAGGAAAAAAACTGTTGCAGAAAGGGGTAAAGTCCCAAGACTGGAAAAATTCCCTTGTAAATCTCAGCAAAAAACTGAAATCCCTCATCAAATCCACCAAAGCTAGTTACAAAAACAAAATTGCTACAGATACTAAGGACAACCACAAGGCAGTCTTTAGTTATGTCAAGAATCTACATAACAATACACAGATTTGCTTGGAGCTACTGCACAATGGCACCACTTACACTGAACCAACTGATATTGCCAGTATATCTTGGCAGACAGGTCTAGTGCAAATTTTACCCCCCTTCACCCCCTAAATTGTCCATCCCAATACCCAAGGAATGCAAAATCCCTATTATTATGACTGCACAAGTAGAAACTGCAGTGACCAAAGCCAAGAATATAGCTTCCATGAGGCCAGATAATATACTGAGATGTGTCCTACACGATTTACAAAAGGAACTGGCACCACACCAGTGCCCTGTTCAACTACAGCCTTACTTCAGGCTTTGTTCCCACTGAATGGAGCACCACTACAGTTATCCCACTCCACAAAGGGGGAGCGACTACTGACCCTGGTAAGTACCTCCCCATCAGCCTGATGAGCCTGATCTGTAAGGCTATGAAGCGCATCTTTACAGATCTTATAAATAGAGATATAGGAAACCTTCAAACCCTGGACCCCACACAGTTTGGGTTTATGAAGGGCAGATCATGTCTGCTTAATCTGACAGACTTCTTTGAATCTGTCACCAGAGTGGTGGATGAAGGGAAGGCTGTCCGCACAGCCTACCTCAGTCTAACCAAAGCCTTCGACACCATCCCCCATTCTGGAATCATTAATAGATTCACTAATCTGGGCATTAACCCCTATGTCACAAGATGGGTCGCCAACTGGCTCACTGACAGAACCCACATGGTGAAAGTAGTAAACTCCAAATCTGACTACCGGGCAGATACAAGTGGCGTCCCACAGGGATCAGTTCTGGGTCCTCTCCTGTTTGGCATCTACTTCTCTGAAGTCCAAGCCAACACAAAGGGACTCTGGTTAACCAAACTGGTGTATGACTGCAGACTGGGAGCTATTATAGACATCCTACAAAAAGGCCTCAAGGAGACCAATGACTAGTGCCAAAACCATGGCCTTATGCTCAATGTTAAAAAGTGCATCGTCATTCCCTTTGGGAAAAACACGGTGCCCACAAACTACCATATCAACGGTAACCCACTTAACTCAGAAGGTATGATAAGAGATCTAGGGACACAGGTAGATTGCAACCTCTCCTTTGACAACCATGTTGCCACTGTCATTAGAAAGTCATTCTATGTGGCACATCCCATTACAAAAGGTTCCTCATCCAGGAAGAAAGAAGTCATAATCCCACTCTAGTCGTCCCTCATTAGACCCATTAAAGAGTACAATGTCCCATTTGGCAAGTACCTCACTAGACACCTCCAACAGCTGAAGAGGCGACAAAATTTCCTCACAAAGAGGATCTTAGGACTCAAACACATGCCTTATACAGAAAGATTAAAAAAAACAGCTTTACTCCATCTCATATCGCCTACTTACAGGCGATCTCTGCTTGACATACAAAGCCATGCCTGACTCAGTATTGCTAGACATGTCTCATCTGAAAAAGTCACAATCCCTCCTCGCCACACACTCCAAAGACCTCAACCTCATCACCACATTAAACAGAACCTGCTGGAGGGACAGGTTCCTAACCCAGAGACTTCCCATACTCTGGAATAAACTCCCCATTCACATCAAGCAGAGCACCTCACTAGCCCTCTTCAAGAAAAATCTTGATGAGTGGATGGGTAGTAGGAAATTCACCCCGGGAATTACTTCAATAGCCTTGCTCTATAGGGGCTCAAGGAACTAACATATGGCAGCCAGATGACTGGGAATAATCTTGGGCTAGGCTTGCACTGGCTCCAGGGCCATTAGCCTAGTACTAACGTATGAACCTATGAGAGGCATGGGGTGGATGTTATGTTTCTGATTGGTTTATAGATGATTTAAATGTGTGGAATTGATTCGTTTTACTTTGTCTGAAGAAGTTATCAGTGAATCATGAAAGCGCTTACATTTTTTATGTTTTATTTTTATTGATTAAAGTGCTTTTTAGTTCAGCCATGTTGGTCTTGCACTTTATATTTTTTGACATTTTAATACCTGAATTATATATAAAGTAGTTCTACTTGGGTCAAGTGTACACATTTTCAATTGCAGGGTTTATTAATAAATATTTATGTTTAAAATGTAGATTTTTGTAGTATTTCTCTGTGTGCCTGTAGATTTAGCAACATTGCATATCTCATTGGTGAAATTTACAGTCGCAGATTCCATCAGTTTCACGTGCATTTCTATTGTTGTGAGTAACAACTTGGGAATTCCATAACTGTCAACTGTATTAATTGGATTTATTTAACATGTGCCAGTAACTCGATGAGTGTAGAGCAGCTGCTTTGTACATTGAGTTGCATAGACATGTTGAGGAGCGCTCCCCCTTGAATTTAATATTTTGTAGCCCAGTTTAGTCCCTAGCCCCAAAAGCATTGTTAATCAACCTACTATTAACTCCTTGTACACTACAGCCTAGAAGCTCACCCAGTAAAGGACCTGACATCATGGATATCACTTTCCCAGTTTCTCCACAGCCAGTTTGGTCGATATGGGAATATTGAGATAATGTAACAATAGTGTAATGTGCACTGACAAAGAGTTAATCCTCAAAGAAGCAAATTCAGTATGTGAGAGATGTATATATACAATGTCATTGGGGGAAAATTATCACATACAAACACTCATAATAACAATTTGGCTGTCAGAGACACACACGCTTTACACCTATCACATATAGTATGCACCCCGCACATAGACCGACTTATGCTGAGGCACTTAACTGCAATCTTCCAAAACCCCAAAGACCTCACAGAGATTCCACCTGAAAAAAAATATCCTCAGCAGGCCTGAAAACACTCAACAGAAACAACACCTAACATTGTAGATACAGCCACACTCAGTGGAACCTCAACTACCAAGCCCATAAGGCAAGCCAGCAGACTGCACAGAAATCTAGTCATAAGGAACACCATTGTAGGATATACTGATACCTCACTCACCAGACTGAACAAGGAGCCAGTAATGGTCAGTTGCCTATCAGGGATCAGGATCTGCCAAGTTAAGCAAGCATGCACTCAAATCATTGCACCATAAATACCAGTATGTTTCAGTCAAAGTCCATGTAGGTGTAAATGACCTGAAACATACTTCCCTAGACTGTATGAAGAAAGGTATTATGGAGTTCTCAGACGTGTCACAGGGTGGTATATGCTTAGTATTGAGCAGCATTCTACCTTTACCAAGGATGATACCATAGCACAAACAAAAGATGACTGACTAATAATCAGCTTGGTTTTTGGTATCATTTAAGGGGGATACAGTTGTTGTTAGTGTGAGAGGATATGGTTAACAGACCATATTGCTTTGCCAACGATGGCTTGCTTCTGTTCCCTCTAGGCTTTTGAATATCAGTTGAAGCATTGTCCTTCCCCGTAGAAACGTTTTTAGGCAATACAAAATTGATAAACCTTCCAATACAGCAAAACCTACCCAAGGAAGTCTAAAGGTGTTACTGCTCAATGCTGGGAGTCTGAACAAGAAGCACTGCCTGCAAGCTCTCCTTGGTGAATGCAGGTGTCTGTGCAGTTACAGAGACATGGTTTAAAGTGACAAAGAGTACCCTAGCATTGCAAGACTTCAATGCCTTCCACACATTTAGACCAGCAACTGCACATACAGGAGTACAGGTAGAGATGTCCCGGTCTACATCAACAGCAAGCATATCTCCAGGATGGCTAAACAGGATGACTCACTGGAGTTCGTCCACCTCCAGATTACCATAGACAAAGTCCCATACCATATCTTAGCAGGCTGTAGGTCACTCTGTATCCCCCCATGAAACCCATCGTTCATGTTTATATCTAGTGGAGACACTCACCATTCAACCAAATAAAATACTAATTTGGGACTTTAATTTTTCCGCTATAAACTGGGAATCCTACATGACCCCAAATTTGCAGGTGCAGAGATGCCTAGACTTAGTAAACACAAACACTCTGGACCAGTTACTGCATACATCTACTAGAGGTGCAAAAATATTGGACCTGGTACTCACAAATATGAGAGAATTCTGCACTCTCCCCTGAGTGTTGTGTCCTCTCTGGTAAGGTCAAACCACAAAGCAGTCTCCTTCGAAATAAAAATCAATTCTGTAACCCCAGCAAACCTGCAACAGTTAGAAACTACTCCAAAAGCAAACACCCTTTTATTAAGCGATAACCTGTCAAAATTTTAAACCCCTCCAAACCCAGAATACACATCAGCCTATGCAGAATTATTCACATAAGCTCTGTACAGCCATGTCAATGATTTCATAGAGGCTGCTGTGCCTACCAAAAGTTGGCCTAGAAATAACTCAAAAAACAAACCACCCTGGTGGAATCTAAGATAAAACATGTATAATAAAAATAATATAGTCATAGCTAAAATTAGAAAGTGTAACACCAAAAAAAGGTAAAAACTCTCTCATCTAACTGAATAGATAGCTAAAAGGACTAATTAAGTCCAACAAAGCAAAATTTTAGGTAAAAATAGCATCCCAGACCAAGGAAAACCATGAGGTCTTCTTTAGCACTATCCAAAATGTCATATTATACAACAGTGTACTGAACTGTTGTTAAATGGAGCCACACTCACAGAACCAGGAGATATCTCAAATCGTCTGGCTGATAAATTCAGCTTCAACATTACCACTCTCTCAGCCCCAGCCCCTGCCAGGAAATATCACTTAACATAACCCCTCCAACTACCAGTAGGGAGCAGGTCTTAGATATGGTATACAAGGCTAAGAATACTGCTTCACTGGGACCTAATAATATCCCAGGATGCCTACTAAATAGCCTGAAATATGACCTGTCAGGGCCACTGGAGTCACTGTTCAACCATCTGCATAGGCTTCATGCCACGTGAATGGAGGACTGCAACGGTCATCCCTCTGCACAAGGGTGAACCATAAACCAAACCGAGGAACTATAGACCCATTAGTCTGACTAGTCTCATATGCAAAGCCATGGAAAGAATTATCATGGAAATGATTAACAATGACAGCAAACCTTCAGACATCAGACCTAACCCAGTTTGGTTTTGTCAAAGAGAGGTCATGCCCACTGAACTTAGACTTCTTTGAGAAGGTCAATAAAGCTATGGGTGAGGGCATAATCATGTATACTCCCTACCTGGACCTTGACATTTGATACAGTACCCCGCTCAAGCATTGTAAACAAACTCATGGTATTAGGCATATACCCTTCTGCATCTTGCTGGATAGACAGCTGGCATACAGACAGTGCCATGAAGCTAGGAATGGAGGGACCACCTCCACCAAGAGGCCGGCCACCAATAGAGTCCCTCAGGACTCAGTGCTGGATCCACCCCTCTTTGGCATCAATTTTTCAGAAGTCAAGGCCAATGTCAAAGGCCTCTGGCTGACCTAGTTTGCAGATGAGTGCAAGCTAGGGACAATCATAGAACCCCCCAAAGATACTAGGAGGGTCTAACACAGACAAATTATTGCTGCCAAAGCCACAGCTAAAAACTCAATGCTAAGAAATTCATAATAGTACCCTTTGGGAAGTCAGCCACCCAGGGGAAACTACCACATTGATAAAACACCCTTCAAAGTAGACACAGTAGTCAGGGATTTCAAGACTCACTTAGATAGTAACCTGGCTTTTGACCATCATGTGTCTAACGTGGAAAGAAAATGATTATATGTCACTCAACTTATAACTAAGAGCATGGCATTTACATCCATAGAAGTCATTGTGCCACTATACCCATCTATTAACAGACCCATCATTGAGTATAATGCCACCTTCAGTATATACCTGACCAGGCACATGCAACAACTGGGATGTCCACAGAGGTTCCTCACAAAAAGAATACAGCACATAAGTACAATATCCTACGCTGGTCACCTCAAAGCCCTTTCTCTATACTCTGTTTCCTACAGACTGCTGAAAGACAATTTATGCCTGAATTACAAGGCATCCATGGATCCCCCTGTAATGGAACTTTTGCATATCCACAAAATGAACAGCAACAGAACTACTACATTTAAAGATTTAAACTTTGCTTGTGACTTAAATAAGACATGTTGGAGAGACAGGTAGGTATCTCTCAGAATCCACATTTTCTAGAATAGGTTACCATCCATGTGATACACAACCCTTCCTTAACCATATTCAAATGTAACCTGGACCAGTGGATGGGAAATTGGAAATTTAGACCTGGTATTACACCTATATCTCTGGACAGAAGTAGCCATTAAATCCTGGGCTAACTAACTGCCACCCCTTAAAACAACCCCTGAGGCATAATAACTTGTGGGATACATTTCGGTTGCATGGTTAAGCTTATAAAGGCCCAGGTGGTCACTAGCCTAGTATGCACCTATGAGCCTATGAATGTCAGTCTGCATTTTTTACACTTCAATAAGTCTATCTAAAGCTGTCTGCAAATATGCCCTTCTTGTTATCCCTACAGCTGGTTTCTTATAAGTTTCAGATCTTAAATCCTTTTGCTGCTTCCTTGTATGTTGCATATTCTATGATGAACTGCGATGGAATCCACAGTCACTGATAAGTGAACTGAAGTACTCCTTGTTTGTGGATTCTGATGGATTACAACTGAAACCACAGACAGTGCTCAGCAAACTGTAGTATTCAATTGAATTTGCACAAATATAACAATGTGCATCTTTTAACTTGTAAATAATGTTGGTTAGCTACTTTATAAGCGTAGTTAAGTGTAAGATTTTTGCACGTTTTACAGATGTGTTACTTTAACTTGCAAATATGACATACTTTGCAGCCCATCCACTTCCCACTTCCTCCCAAGCTTGTCTACTGAACTTGATACAGGATGTAATGTGATGCATTTAGAAATAAAACAGGCAGTGATGCAGAGGACACTGCAATGGAATTAACTTTGTCAAGCCCAGGTAGAGCAGTCCTTTAGCTCAGGGCATAACCTCATATAGAGGGGAGAGTTCCCCCTGCCAATCTGCAGGTGGTGGAGCATCAGATATTGGCCAAGAAGATGATCTTGAACAGCTCTCCCCAGGTGATTATGAGAGTAGTAGTGACACGGCCCCACAACAGACAGGTAATGTCGATAACCCAGCACATGGGCAAGTTGCACAAATGTATGAAGTTATGTGAGAAGGTGTAAGCTTCCTCTTACAAACACATGACCATTCTCAGCACTGTTATACCAATAAACTGTGTACACTTGCTGATGCAACTGACCATGTAACACACCAGATCCATGTGTTACAAGGGTCAGAAGCAAAGGCATGGAGAAGTCATGACAGCACTGGCTGCACAAGAAGATAGTGTGCCATCTGTTTTATGCTGCATCTTGTGATATCAGTGCTTGAGCAGTGCCACAATACAAATCAGGCAATATATACCCTGATCTGTTTAATCAGAATGCCACCATTTGGGAGGGGAAGACCACCTCTTACACACCGCACTCTTGACCATCGTACATCACTAAGTCTGTGTTGCAGCATGCATGTGACAGCTGTTGTAGGTAGCCATGATTAGATCACCACTGGCCCTTCCTGTTTTTCCACAGCTGCCACTGCACAGACTGATTTTGTGTCCCAACACGCTCCAGGGATCTAAACCTTGTCATCACAATAAACAAAACATGCTGGAGGGATAGGTTCCTGACCCAGAGACTCCCCAGACTCTGGAATAGATTGCCCATACATGTCAAGCAGAGTGCCTCTTTGGACCTCTTCAAGAGGAACCTTGACGATTGGATGGGAGAAAGGAAATTCACCCCAGGGATCACGTCAGTCACCCTGCTAGACAGGGGTCCAGGAAAGTAAATAATGTGGGAAGAAATAGCCAGGGAATTGTTATGGCTAGGCTTGTATAGGCCCTAGGGCTGATAGCCTAGTACCAACCTATGAACCTATGAACCTATGAACATGCAAATGGCACCAACACCAGATCAATGGTACAGCACCATGAATCGATGGTCTCCTCACATGGCAGGGGCAGCCAGGACTGTAGTGTGAGCCATCAGCATGGGCATCCTCATCTATGTTAGTGCTACTGAACCAGTTATCCCAGTGTGTGTCTTGTTGTGTCACCTCAACCCTGTGGCAATGATAGTGGTGTTTGACACATCTGATGCCACAGGATATTTATATTAATATATGTTTTACATGACAAAACGTAAATCCTATTTGCAGTTAAGGTATATCTGTTAACATGTTTACTGAGTTAATATTACCATGTTTACTGAGTTAATATAAGCTTATGTGTTGATGGATGGCACTTGTATTGTACAGCTGTTTTATGTGTGTCTTTTTGTGTCACCCTGAACCTGGGGCAGTAATGACCATTGTGCTGTCCCTATTAGTGGATTTGATGTGTCTCATGGCACAGGATTTATATTAATATCTGATATACAAAACAGAATGTAAAAATATTATGCAGTTAATGTACATTTGTTAATATCTTTATTGAGTTGTTTTAGACTGCAGTGCTGATGGATGTCAGTTGTGCTGTACAGCTTCTTTAATGCATCATACAAGTTAACAATTGAATTACACCAGCAGTTTTGTATATATGCAACCTATATACTTTGGTATGCAATGTATTATTACAACTATTATAAAATGTTCCTGCTGTAGGCCAGAATTGTCTGCACAGGTGTACATGGAATGGCATGCCTGTTTTACTTCTGGCACATTATTCTGGTAACTGTCAATGCATAAACTGTATCACACCATGTACATGCAATTTCCATTCACTCATTCCATTTGCATGCACTTTACAGTTCAAGTTATTCATGATATCACATAGGCTGAAAGTGCTTACAGGAGATTTTATATATATATATATATATATATATATATATATATATATATATATATATATATATATATATATATCAAAAAATAATCCCTTGTAGGAAGACAGCAGAAACTTTCCAATATTGCAAAATTAATGAAATAAGCGACACTTGTAGAAATATAAAAAACAAATTTAATAAAACAAAATAATACGTAAGCGCTTTCACGGAATCAACAGCCTGCTTCATCAGACGTTAACATTTTTTGAATCACACTGTGGCTTATATACTAAACATCTATTAAGTTAATCCATACACCTTTAAATATTTTAAGGTTTTTAATTGATTAATTGTTATAATTGATGGATTAACTTAATAGATTAATTTTGCAATATTGGAAGATTTCTGCTGTCTCCCTACAAGGGATTATTTTTTGATATTTATTGGGCTTTTGTTTCGCTTGGTTCTTTATATATATATATATATATATATATATATATATATATATATATATATATATATATATATATATATATATATATATTTTTTTTTTTTTTTGTGGAAATCCTAAGTTACAGTGTGGCTTACTATTTTTTGAAAACCTTTACCTTCTGCTACCAATACTACCAACATTTTTCTTTTCTTTTTATACTGATTTTATGTTTATCTTGTGTGTATATATATATATATATTTCTTTCATACTTATTAATCTCAGTGTATTTTTCTTGTATATTTTCTATGGGTTGTTTGATGTTTATATTCTTCCTTTACCTTTGTATATTTTATTGTGAGTGAAATTGGTCTACTGTTGTAATTTATATTCTCCGCTGAAAATGGCATCTGAAGTTGTTGTCTTCATTTGCTCTTCAACCTGTGGGACATGGATCCGGGACAGATCCAACTCGGCTGCATTTCTCCAGCATAGGATCTGAGCTCCAAGTTCCTCACCTACCCATAATGCTTCTGTCTCCTTCCTCCCCTCAGATCTCATTTGCCATGCTAGCATTTGCATCGTGGTCCAGGCTCTAAGCAACTTTTTGGGTAAGTTTGTGGCTTATTCTTGGCTATTTATCTTCCCACTTTCTTTCTCCCCCTTTCATCTTTCTGTCTTTCTGAGTTTGTGCTCAGGCATCGGTTATCTGTTTATGAAAAAAAAAAAACTTTCCTGCTTTTCCTTCCCTTCCTTTCCTGGTTAGTGTGTGTGTGTCTGAGTGTTTGGGTCTCTTTCTCCATCCACATGACAGAGACACCCAAACTGGGTTTCAGAAAGTGCACAGAGTGTGGCCATAAGCTTTCTCCAGTGGATGGCCACATTCTCTGTGTGGTTTGTTTAGGGGTGTCTCATCTCAATTCTGACTGTTCGATCTGCACAGGGTTCAGTCCCCGCATGTTGATCGACAGTTGGAGTAAACTCATTCTTAAGGTACTCCTCCCTCCCCCTCCAGCGGAGGCCCCAGCTGCTTCTTCCACCCCAGCTTCTGGGACTCAACCTCCAGCTAAGCAGACCAGGGATAGAGAGAAGCGTAAGCACAAGGACTGAGACAGATCGAGGAAGCTGTCTACCAACCACTCTGCCTCGACAGAGCCCTTGGCTAAATCCCACCTAGCTACTGTCTTGGGTTCCCCCCATCTCTGTTCCCCTTGTTTTTCCCCAGAGCTGGAGGTGTCTTGGGTCTGGTACCCACCGTCAGCTTCCCCTCACCATCTCTCTAGGCCGGTGTCCATAGCTTCTTCTTCCAGGTCCACCCACAACCTTTCTGTATCCAAGGTAGACAGGGTGATGTGGAGATTTATCCACATACACATAGTCAGATGAGAGTCTTGCCTGCCCCCTCCCCCTCTGGGGCTGGGGGCATGCAGTCTTCCTTTGTCCTGATCACTCCTTCTCTGATCCGACCTCCAGTTTCAGAGTAGTCAGATCCGAGGCCGTTTGGTATCAAGGGGTCTGTGCCAATTGTACCCTGTATCTTGATGCCGGCCATTACCCTGAGCAGCTTGGCTCTGACAAGTTTGGAGCTGACCAGCTCTTAGAGCCATGACCTCGGTGCCCGATCCAACATGGTGGTGTTGGCTCCAACTTTTTCAGAGCTGTGTAGTCGACTCAGAGTCTTGGCACCTGGAGGTTTGGCTCTGTCTCCCCCATTGGGTCAGAGGGTGATGGACCTGGTCATAGTTCTCAGTCTAAGGGGTACGTTCTCCTTCTGCGTTTGACTTGATGGAGAAGGTCCTCTCAGTTCCATTGAGACCCTTGATGCTTTTGTCCACAGAGTCTGCCCTGGCTCCCTCTGTATCTGGCCCGGATTCCTCCATCCTGGCCCCTCAGGGACAGCCTGCTGCCTCTTTGCTCTAGGGTGTTCCCCCACGGGAACAGAGTGATGCTTTGAGTCCTCCACAGAGATTCCCCAGTGGAGGTTCCTCGAAAACACCAGTGCAAAAGGGAGCACTAAGACTCCCAACCAGAGTCCCTCATGGAGGACGCCAGTTTGGAGGATGGGGAGAATTCCTCCCAGTCACACCCCGAAGAGGTTTCCTTTGGAGACATCATGGAGATCATTCATCAACAAGGGGAGTGGTCTGTCCAGAAACTCAACCTTGACAGGTTGGTGTTCCTAGAGGCGTTTGGCACAGGACCCTCTACTTTCTGGGTGTCCCCTCCTGCAGAGTCCCTGGTGGATCTTGTGACATCTTGGGTGTGGAAGGAGCCCGACATGGCAGAGTCAATCCCCAAACTCCTTGATAAGGCCCTCAGTGCCCCTTCTGATAGACCACACTGGATGAAAGGACCCCCTGTCAATGCCATGGTGGTGGCAGTGGCCACCAAGAAAGAGCTCACACAGGAAAGCTCCACAGTCCACCCTCTGGACCGAGAGACTAGGACCTTTGACTATTTTGGGAAGTAGGCCTACTCTTCAGCAATGTTCTCTGTATGTGCACTGAACTACATGGCACACATTATTAGGCTTCAGTGGGACCTAGTAAAAGAGGTCGCCAAGTCTACCCAGCATCCATGTTGGCAGAGGACAGGAAGGTTCTCTCCTCTTGAATGGCCACCCTCACCTTCATTACCAATACCTCTATGTGGCTTCTCTCTCACACTACTGAGGGCACCACCAGAGTTGCCGGAGCAGGTGTTGCCATCAGGTGTCATGCCTGGCTCTGACTTTCTACCTTCTCAGAGCCCTTCAAGGCATAATTTCCTCTTTGGAAAGATGGCAAGCTATACTTTGGTCAAGAGCGAGAAGGATGGGAAGACTCTGTCTGCCATCGGAATCCGCTTCTCAACCCCTCGACGATCCTTCTCCAGGATTCAGTGGGGGGCAAAGAAGATGTGGTTCCAGAAGTTTCAGGGTTATTCCTGGGATGCTTGGGACTCACCATATCCCAGAGGCAGAGGGAGATTTGACAGACACCGCCTTCGTGGCAGAGGGGGCCAGAGGAACCAAGGGTCTCAGGACTGGTTCTCAGACAGACCCATGCAGCGGCCCTGAATGGTTGCCTGGCTGCTCATCTCTGGAGGCAGTCAGAGTTTGACTCTTGCTCCACCCAACAGCCTGGGAGTCTATTACAGATGATCAATGGGTGTTGCAAATCATATCCAGATGATATTCAATCCCTTCCTTTAAAGGCCATTTCTGGCCAAACACCTCACGGACATTCCATCCTCACAAAGGGAGGTGGCAGCACAGGAAATTTCCAAGCTGCTAGAAAAATGAGTCATCCAGCCTGTTCCCCAAAACCAATCTGGGTTAGGCATCTATTCCAGGTTCTTTTTAGTGCCAAAGAAAACGGGGGACTTGAGGCCAATTCTAGATCTCTCTAACCTGAAACTGTCAGTTGCCAAGATGGAATTCTGCATGGTCATACTCCAATCTATTCTGCCCTTCCTGCAGCAGAATGACTGGATGTGCTCAGTAGACCTTCAAGATGTGTACTATCACATCAAAATGGACAGACCATCTCGGAGGTTTCTCCACTTCTGGCTGGGATCCAATCATTACCAATTCATAGAGCTACCCTTTGGTCTCACCACAGCTCCAAGGGTGTTCACCAAAGTGATAGCAGTGGTAGCAGCTCACCTGTGGCTGCAGGGTTTCCAGGTCTTCCCCTACCTGGATGATTGGCTTTTTTCCACCCCCCTCCAGACATTGACTCTGCCAAGCCAGTGATTTTCTTATCCAAACCACCCACCAGTTGGGCATCATCATAAATGTCAATAAATCCCTGTTAGAACCGGTTCAAGTTCTTGACTTCATTGGAACATGGCTAGACACCATTCAGACCAAGGTTTTCCTGACACCTGACAGACTTCAGTCTCTCAAACTTCATATCTTGCACATTCTTCAAGTTCTGTCTCCTCCAGCAGAGTTTGTTTTAAGGGTATTGGGGTCCATGACAGCCACAATCACTCTTGTTCCCACAGCCTGGTTACACATGAGGGTGCTCTAATGGACCCTGATGGTCCAGTGGTCTTTTCTAGATCTACCGTTGTCTCATCCTGTTCATCTATCATGAGCATGCACAGATTCTCTTCTCTGGAGTTTTCAAGCCCTGGAACTTCTTTGCAGTCGCCCGTTTATTCTTCCCTCCTCTCTGACTATGTTGGTCACGGATGCCTCCCTACTCGAGTAGGGCAGGCATTGCATGGGAAGGACAATCCAAGGTACATGGTCTTCCCTGGAGACCCATCTGCATACCAAAGGCCTGGAGATGAGGGTGGCGCTATTGGAGTTGCAAGCTCTTCATGCCCATATTCCCCTTGGGATGATTGCCATCCAGACAGAAAATATGTTGGTAGTCTGGTATATCAACAAACAGGGGGAACCAGGTCTTACCCCATTTGGCTTGAAAGCCATGAGATTGTGGGAGTGGGTGATCTCCACCAGCCATTTTCTGGTGGCAATGCACATTCCGGGGAGGTTCAGCATTCCAGCGGACCGGTTCAGCAGGTCTATCCTGATGCCTTACTTATGGTGTCTGAATCCTTCAGTAGCAAAACAGATCTTTCTAAAGTAGGGTCAGCCTTGTTGCAATCTCTTCACCTCTCCTTCCAACACTAATTGCAGTGAGTTTTTCACCCTGAACCCCCCCCTCCAGAGAGTATCCCAGAGACGGTCTAGTTCATGCTTGGCCCTCCGGTCTTCCTTACACTTATCTTCCAATTTCCCCATACCAAAATTCATTCAGAAAGCACAACGGCTGGGTAGCTCAGTCATCCTCATTGCCCCCTTCTGGCTTCACCAAGTATGGTTCCCTTCTCTGTGATGTCATGTAGTGTGTCCTCCCTGGATGTTGGATCCGGTTCCAGATCTGATTTCACATCCCTCAGGGATTCCACATCCAGATCTGGCCAGTCTGAAGCTCATCTCTTGGCTGCTCTAATTCCAGTGATAGTTAGGACTCCCAGGCTATCTTCTCCAGTTAAGAAGATTTTGGTAGCAGCTCATAGATCTTCCATGAGGAAGGTTTACTTGAGTAAGTGGAAGCGTTTTTCAATTTGGGCATCTCAACAGAATTTGGATCCCTTTACTACTCCGATTCCTGTTATCTTAGAGTTTCTGGCAGGCATTTTTCAACAAGTGACCGGCTTCTCTATCATTAAAGTTTAGCTGGTGGCTATTTCTAATTTCCACATAGGGGATAATTCAGCTTCTCTAGTCTCTTCTAAGTTGTGTAAAGCTTTTCTGAAGGGTACCTTTCTTCTTAGGCCATCAATCAAGGACCCTACACCTCCTTGAGACCTTACTTTGGTCCTTCAAGTCTTGGCTTCGCCCCACTTTGAACCTGCTGCTTCAGTGGATCTGCAGTTGCTGTCTTTGAAGACAGCCTTCCTGATTGCTATTCTTCAGCTAAAAGAGTGTCAGAGCTTCAGGCCTTATTGATTAAGCCTCCTTACATGATCTTCCATAAAGACAGGGTATCTTTGTGCACTAATCCTTCCTTTCTTCCTAAAGTGGCCTCAGAATAAAACATCAACCAGGTTATCAACCTCCCTGTCTTCTTTCTGAATTTTTAGAATAGGGGAGAGTATAAATTGCACCTGCTGGATGTTCATAGACAATTGCGTTTCTGCTTACACAGAACAAAGGCCTTCCGCAAGTCCGATCAACTTTTCGTTTCCTATTCTAAGCCCTTTTTAAGGAAACATGTATCAAAAGTCACCATTGCTTGTTGGATTTCTCAGTGTATACTTTTGGCATATTCAACCAAAGGATTGCCTCCGCCAGGTCAAATGAAGGTGCATTCTACTAGGTCTATGGCTACGTCAGCTGCTTTCTCGTCCAGAGTTTCCTTGGATGACATTTGCTTGGCGCTACCTGGGCATCTTCACATACTTTCATCTCCCATTATAAGTTGGATCTTATCTTCAGAAGTAGGGCATCTTTTGGCTTTGCTGTATTATGGAATATCCTTCCATGAGGGCCTCCCAGGTGTTTGGTAGCTGGGGACTCTGTCCTACAGGTTGAAGAGCAAATTAAGACAACAACTTCAGATAAAGAAATTATGTACTCACCATAATGTTCCATCTGAGTTGTTGTTCTTCATTTGTCTTCGACCGTCCCTCCCTCCTTCCTCCTGCCTGATATGGGCTGTGTGGTGGTCTGGCTGGAAAAGACATGGCCCTTTCTTTGGCATAAATGGTCATTCCTTATGACAATATCTGGGTTATTGTTCTTTGGGGTAAGACATTGTGTCAGGTTGGGTTGCTAGGGTGGGCTGCAAACTCGATCTGAGGGGAGGAAGGAGACAGGGGCATTGTGGGTAGGGGAGGAGCTTGGAGCTCAGATCCAATGCTGGAGAAATGTGGCCAAGTCAGATCCAT